>NW_026056007.1:0-57714 GCF_023758025.1 Alternaria triticimaculans
CGGCCTCTTCCTCACCTACTCCTCCGCCAACCCATCCAACCTAACCACCCCCCACCTCCCCCCCATCCCCCCCTTCCCCGTAATCCGAAAGCCCTTGACAAGCCCCGTCCCACTCTCCATACCCACACCCTCACCCCACCCCCAATTCTCCTCCATCCAAGTGACCGGCCAAAGCAGCACAGTGCCCGCGACGCAGAATACCGTGGCCCACGCCTGCCAGAGCCAGATCAACATCCACGCGCCGGGCGCGACGAAACGTATCCATTGGTCGACTTGGTATAGGTCTTCTTGTTTGGAGATGTGGTATTTTGGCTTTTGAGTTTGGGATGGGGAGGAGGAGGTGGTGGTGGTGGTGGAAGGGGATTTGCGTAGGTGGAGAACGGTGGTGAGGCGGACGGGCGCGTAGTAGAAGGGTATGAACCAAATACGGAAGATTTGGAAAATAGTTGCGTAGAGGATGAGGTTTGTTTCGTCGAATGCTGTTTCTCTCAGTTAGTCATTGCACTCGCACTCCTAGTTTACTCCTCCTAGTTACTCCTCCTTGTTGCTCCTCCTTGTCTGGTCCTCCCAGCACATCATCACACCATCTCCCCCCCCCTCGCCCTCCCCTGGGTTATTACGTACCAACACTCCCCACCGTACAATCAATCCTCGGACTCATAATCTTATACCAGCGATACGTCCTTTCAACCAACCACCTAGAATTCGGTCGGCTCCATGTGCGGCAAAAGGGATGCGAAAACGCGGCGTCGGGTGTGAAGTATTTGTCGATGGTCGCGCGCTGGAGGGACGGCGGTGATTGCGTGAGGAGGTGGATGATGGCGGGTATTTCTTTGACTGTGTTGCGACGGGACGGGTTGGTTAGCGGGATGCGCGTTAAGGATGGGGGATGAGGGATGGGGGATAGAGGATGGTTGAAGAGGAGGAAGGGAGGGGGACGACAAACCTGGGTCTTCCATTGTAAATGCGCAGAGAGACAGGGAGGTTATGGGGGATGCGACGGGTGTTTGGTGGGTGAATGCTTTGAGCTGTGCAAGGCGCCGAGGTTTGACGCGGAAGGACCAGGATGAAACGCGCTTGTGTGACGTCATTTTGAGTTTCATCAAGCTCCAACAAGCTCACATCTATGCAACGAGGACATGGTCGTGGGAAGCATGTTTATTATTTGATTACTTCTTGGTCATCATAGTTCTATCCCTTTCCTCTTTCTTGGAGTATCATGAGATTTCCGATGTCCATCTACTGCGACCTATACTGCTGAATCTCCGCCTCATCAAGATGCCTCAGCTTGTTGACATTTGGTGCCTCACCAGTCGCAATACCCTTCGCTAGCTCAACAAGCCCGCCAATCTGTGTCCGCTTCGACACAGCGTACTGTGCAGTGCTGACCTTGACGCGGATGATGCCAATGCGCGGGTCCTCTGGGCCACCGTCGTGCTTGCCGTCACCAAGATCGCCAATCCATGCCTTGAGCGCTGGAGAGTAGTGCTTGCGGACGACGTCGCGGTCTGTCTCGATGGAGGCGTGGCCGGAGATGGAGGCCCACTCGCCTGAGTTGTTGATGAAGCCGACGTTGACGGACTTGTGCTCCTTGAGGTCGTCGGTCTTGCCGGACTCGGTGTTGGTGTGGAAGAGGAGGTCGAAGCCGTGGCCCTCCTGTTGTTTGTCAGCCATGTCTTTGATCATCAATTGGGTGTGCAGTACCTTTGCAGCCACAGCCATGGCTCTTGAGGCCAAAAGATCGCTGTCTGCAGCCTGTGTGGTCAAAAGGCAGAACTTGGTCTTGTCGACGAAGTTGAGCAGGTCCTCGCACTTCTCCTTAAGCGAGGGCTCCTCGAGGTTCTTCTGCGTGTAGGGGTCGGCGGTCTTAGAGCCGGTGTCGGTGTTGCTGAAGCCAGACATGGTGATGGTGATTGTAGAGAATACGCGTTGAGCGGCGTGGTTGTTTGGTAGCTGGGAAGAAGGCGTCAGCTTCTGTAGACACAATGTTCGAGGCGACCTTCGTGCTGTCCTTGCGATGCACCGAGAAAGGAAACGAGAGGAAAGCATACCTTGGAATGGGTAGTTATCGTTAAGCAGGTAGTGTGTGGGAGGGAAGCTGAGAATGTCGCGCGACTTTGTAGGACTTTGCCAATGATGTCATCAGTACCACCACCACGCGTTTGGGAACCACATCCACCCCGCTATGTATGTGGGGTAACTCCTTTTGGCTGTCACCGGCACCGGCTCCTGTTGCGGATGGTCTAGTCTGTAGTTCAGGGTCTTGCGTCATGTCATGCTTCTTTGAGCTAATGACCAAGTTCTAGATGCTTAGTCGTACATGTCACTTTGATTGACGCATTGAAGATGAGATGGTGATATTAACCTTTTAGGTCTGCTGCGCGTCTGAAAGAGACACATCGTACTCCACTCCGTGACCCCGTCCCATGCCATGCTGGTATCTCGTAACAATAGCGGACAATGTACCGATTCCAAGATCCCAAGCTAGAAATGAAGATGTGGGCTAGATCCTACACCATACCAATGTCCCGGAAATATGGCCCAAGTTTTAAGAGGCTAACACCCCTAGCGACAATGTTTGACACTGCGCACTCTATGCGTCGGCGGCAGTCTCCTTGTCCTCGATCGTGGCCTTCTTGAGGTCGTCAGCAGCGTCCGCTGCGGCGTCCTTCTCCTGTGCAAGCTCAGCCTCGGCGGATGCGTCGCCGTTGACGGCCTGGTTCTTCTGGGCGGGCTTGCGGGCGGCGTCGGTGCTGCCGTTGGCGGCGTCCTCTGCGGCTTCTTCAGCCTCAAGCTTGTCAATCTCCTTCTGCGCCTTGGCGATGTTCTGAAGACTTGTTAGCAGCATCCTCGCAGTGGTATGTAGAATGACTCACCTCCTTGGTCTTGCGGTCCTGGTCCTCTTTCCAGTGGGCAAGCTTGGCCTGGAGCTTCTCGACGGTGGCGGGGACTTCGTCCTGGCTTGATGGGGGGTCGACGCCGACCTTGGCGAGCTCCTCGATGATTCCGATGTTCAAGTTGAACTTGTTAGCAGCGGCGCCGCCCTTCTTGCCCTTCTTTCCCTTCTTGCCACCAGTACCGGCCATGTAGCTCTCCTCCTCGGTGTCCTTCTTCGATATGCGGGTACCCTTGAGGCCCGAGTCGTCGACGGTGCGCTGGGCGGAAGCGGCGAACTTGCTAGCGGCGGTGGTCTCCTTCGCAGGGAGGGCGGAGGGGTCGAAGTGGCGGATCAAGCCCTCGCAGGCAATGATCTCGTCGCCGTAGGCGGGTGCGCTGGCTTCCTCGAGACGCTTGGAGGCAGTCTCCTTACGCTTGCCGGCGACGTACTGGAGCTGCTCGAGGCGCCTCTTCTCGTTGCGGATCTTGCGCGCCTCGAACTCGTAGTTCTTGAAAGCGCGGAGCTGCTGGAAGTAGTTATCCTTGAGCTCCTTGCGGGCCTGGTACTTCTCCTGCTGCACTGCGCGCGCCTTGTCGGTCTCCTCACGGAGTGACCTCAGGTTCTTGAAGGCCTCGTCTTGCTCAGCCTTCAGTCCGTCGAGCTCGGTCTGGAGCTTGGTGTACTTCTCGGAGAGGGCCTTGTTCTCCGGGTCGTCCAGCAGCTTCTTCTGCTCGGCGATCTGGGCCTTGATGTCGTCGATCTTCTTCTGCTGGGAGTCGAAGCCGGAGAAGTTCTTCTTGGCCTTGTTGAGGGCGCTGATCTCGGCCAGGGCCTTCTTCTCGTCGACGAGCTTCATCATGCCGCCGTCAACCTGCTTCTGCAGACGGGCAATCTCCTGGTCCACATCCTCGGCCGACTTGTAGTTGGACTTGCCCTTGGCCGTCTTGAGCTCGTTGAGCTGCTGCTTAAGCTGCTCGTCGAGCTTCTTGATCTTCTCGAAGATGGAGTTGCGGCCGGACTTGTTGCCCTGCTGGGTCGAGCGGATTGCGTTGAGCTCCGTCTTGAGCTCCTGCTGGCGCTTCGCGTTGGGCGAGTCCTTGTTGTTGGGCTTGGCGAGGTCGAGCTTGGCCTTGCACGCGTTCTGGCCGTCGTTAGTAATTTTCCCGAATTGAGTGGTGGTGTGCGATGTAGCCACCCGTCAGCTCGTGGCCGTGCGACTGCGCGCACCACACAGGGACATGACATGTACTCACCAGCTTCTCCTGGGCGGCGGCGTGCTCCTTCTCCAGCTTGGCGAGCTCCTCCTTGTACTTGTCCTCGTCGGGCTTGTCGGGCTTGACAACCTGCTGCTTGGCCGGAGGGGCAGCAGCGCCGTTGGTCGAGGCCTGGGCGGCGGGTGGAGTTGCGACGTCGGCCATGTTTGCTGGGCAGTCAATTGGGTTGAGGGCTGACTGGGCGTTGCAGCGGGGGAGAGAGGTCTGCGAGAGCTGGGTAGACCGCCGAGTCGTGAATGTGCAGGCGAGGCGTGCAGGCGGTGGGAGGACAACTATTAAATTCGAGGGTCTCGAGTGAACCACGGATGCTGGCAACTTTTCCCGATGTTTAGCGGGCGGCCTAGTGTGCCGCCCGCAGTCCTGACCCTTCACTCGGGGCCTCGACCACGCACACACCAAACCACGGCTATGGCGGAACAATCGCGGGGCAGCATCCCCATTCTGCTGCTCAAGACCAAGTCAGTGCCCAAAGACACGTATGAAGAGCTGTTCCTTGAACTCGACAACGGCAGCTATGCGCCCGTCTTCGTGCCCGTTCTCGAGCACAGGTTCAAGCGAGATGCCCTGCGTGAGGTACGCCAACATGTCACCGATCGCGGCTTCGTGCCACAAGCGCAGCAGGGTCTCGCGACATATGGCGCGCTGATCTTCACCTCGCAGCGTGCAGTCGAAGCCTTCAGCGAGGTTGTCGAGGATATCCGCAGAGAAGGCGCCCTCGACATCGACGACCTGCTGCCAGAGAGTCTGCCGCTATATGTAGTAGGCCCAGCTACAGCTCGCGGACTGCGATCACTGGGTCTTAAGTGTCCAATCCTGGGAGACGAAACCGGCAACGGCGAAGCTCTCGCTGGCTTCATCTTGAAGCATTACAACGCCCTTTATCCGGGTGTTGCGAATCCACCCGTACTGTTCATGGTCGGCGACAAGAGGAGGGATATAATACCAAAGACCCTGCAATCAGAAGAGCTGGATCCAAAAGAGAGGGCGCGAGTAGATGAGCTGGTTATATACGAGACTGGAGAGATGCAGTCTTTCAAGGAGGACTTTTCGACAATCTGGCGCAGAAACGCGGATCAGGGCTCGAAAAGGCAGTGGGTTGTTGTCTTTTCTCCAAGCGGATGTCAGGCCATGCTTGAGAGCCTGGGTCTTCTGGATATGGAGACTGGGAGAGTCAAGGCTACTGCTGATCAGAGAGACATCCTGATATGCACCATCGGTCCGACCACGCGCGATTATCTTAAGCAGGAGTTTGGCTTTACTCCTGATGTTTGCGCAGAGAAGCCGAGCCCCGAGGGCATCGCGGACGGCATTCACGCCTTTCTCGAGAGGCACGAATAAGCAAACCTAGTTGTGGCTTCGTGTACGTGGACCGGGCTGCGCTCGATGAGAGGATGTACGATGCGAAGGCCTTGTATATCAGCATCGATAGGTTTGCTACATCAAGCGCGTGAATGCGCGACGCTATTCCACGCGCTCTCAAATCATCGCTCATGACCGCTCGCGGCTTCCATCTGATGGTCCAATGCTGCACGTGCCTTCCTGACGCGTCGATGTACTAATGACTGCCATTGACGTCACCATTTCACGCGACGCGCCTGCCACAAACCACCAGCGCGCGCAAACATCCGCCCCCTTCATTACTCCTTTGCTTTGTCTCCCATCCTTCTCTCATCCTTTCACTCATATCTTCAATAATCTACACCAATTCACTCAATTAACCTCACTGCAGCCACAATGGCAGGAACACGCTCCTCTGCACGCAGCACCGACGGTGGCTCCAGCCCAGCAAAGGGTAACGATGTCGCAGCCGGCACCAAACGCAAGCCCGAAGTCGAGCCGTCTCCCAAGCGCGATCGCAAGGCGTCCAAGAAGCAAGCTACTATCGAGGAGACAATGGACACCAGCAAGGAGTCTGACAGCGAGATGAAGGACGCCTCGGATGGGGGTCAAGACTCCAAAGATGTAGAGGAGGCCGAGAAGAAGGCCGCGGAAGACCTCGTCGATGCGAGCGATGCGACGGCATTGGCCAATGGCGATGATGACAAGCCTGCATCAACCGATATGGAGACTACCGACGACCAGGCGGAACAAGACACCGACGCCGCCCCCAAAGCCGAAGAGACTACACAGACAGAGAAGAGCGAAGACAAATCGGAAAACGCGTCAAAGGAGACTAGCGCAGATGGCGAAGGCGCGATCGAGGAGTCCTCCCAGCGCGCAAAGCAAATGCCGTCCAACATTCTCGAGAAGGGCGTCATCTACTTCTTCACCCGCAACCGCGTCGGCGTCGAGGAATCCGAAAGCGTTGGCGACCTTCAACGCACCTTCTTCGTCCTCCGACCAATGCCATCCGGAGCCAAGCTAGGCGACGGTGCCCTCGCCGACGACAACAACATCCGACTCTTTGCGCTACCCAAAAAGGTCTTCCCCAAGTCACACAACGATAAATTCATGGCATTTGTCGAAAAGGCGAACACTTCCATTAAAGAGCTGAAGGAGAGCTTCTTTGGTGCGGATGAGTACGAGACGAAGACACAAGGCAGCCGACGCACCGAGCCTGTCGCACCGGTAGCGGAAGGCGTGTATGCGATCACGCGCACTGAAGACCGGACCTGCCATCTCATATACTCTACCACCATACCTTCCGAGCTCGGAGAGGTCCAGGAAGACCTGGGTATCAAGGACCAGGGCAGCTTCGTCATGAGCGTCAAGAACCCTGAGCGCAGCGGACCGGCTTCCGCCCAGCTTCCTCAGAAGCCCGACTTCCCCAAGGAGTAAGTGATTGCGATGTGACTACTTGTTCATGACTGACCATTGCCAGGTTTATCGACGAGTTCCGCGGGTTAGCTTGGGTGGAAGTCAAGCCAAAGTACCTCGACTATGAGTACTGCCAGATCTTGCTCATTGGCGAGAAGATGGAGAGTGGAGTCGAGCCGACTACCAAAGACCAGAAGCATGACAAGGAGACCCCACAAGAGGAGATTGAGAAGCTTGAACATGAGGATGAGCTGCGCGTCGAGCATCTTCACGGTACGATGTTCAGCCGCTGGCCAATGTGATGTGTGCTAATCAAGCCTTAGGTGACGACTCTGTCTACGACGACCTCAAGATCAGCAAGAAGGAATACCCGCAGGTCGCGACGACCTGGTGAGATTGCTCTCAAGCTTGGCGTTATGCGATATCAACGATCTTCTCCCGAATTTACTGTACAACATCTGGGCCATCGGCGTTAAAGGGCGCGATACATATCACGGCATAGCCTCTGGCACGGAGTGTCGGTTTAAAATGATCAAAGGAACTGATCATACGGTTCGATTTCACCCACGAGCTCCATAGCACCGAGTCGCAATACAATAATCACTGTACATCACGCCTTTGAATGGACAGCTAACGTACAACCCTTCGATACTCGTTATCATGCTGAAATTACGAACAATCGCCTAATCGAGTAAGCCGGTTGGGCAAATCCTTGGGTTTCTGTTTGCGATGCTATCGCGAGAATCTCCGCTCATCGCTCACTGCTCACCGCTAACAATACCGCTAACCTCATCACCGCGAAGCTAATAGTTCGCCCTATCTCGACTTTCTTTATCGATCTTGTACCTGCCTACCTCAACGACCCTTTGATCTATACATCGCCGCGTCTCTCCCACGATCTCCAGCATTCCGCATCACCATGCCTCTCCTTCCCAGACCTCCCGCCGAAGACTATAAGTCACTTCTCTGGAAGCTTCGGTCCTTCTCCATTGGAAAGGAGCAGAAGAACACCGACCCTACATTCCTCTTTATGGACCGTGCGAACGCCGAATTCGGCTTTGTTGACAGCACATCCTTCAGCATTGCCTCTGTTCTGCGCTTTCCAGAAACCGACGAGCCTATATACTTCCAGGCCAAGACTGCGCGCGCAGCAGCCTGGCGAGACAAGAGCAAGAAAGTCTCGGTCCTGTTCCAACACCTTCAAGTCGATATTGAGTTTGCGTCGCCAGATCGTGCACGTGGCTTTTTGGATGTGCTGGAGGATATTGCGACGGCGGCTGGCAACCACTTCTTCTACAGCTATGAAGTGCCACAGTATGTAGCAGGCTGGATCTGATGCTTCGACTGGGACTGACATGGTGCTAGGAAGGTTGCATTCGTCAAGACCGACTTCGACATGGAACAGCAAGGTTTCACGAGCCGAGCTCCGCGGCCTTGGATGGCCGTTCCTGCCGACTCTTCTGAATGGCCTCGCCTACGGAAAACGGGCGAATGGTCAGACTTCACCATTGTCGCAGGTGGTAGCCAATTCCGCGTCCATCGCGTCAAGCTTTGCAAAGAGTCGCACTACTTCAAAGCAGTTTGCGGTGGTGGCTTCGCAGAGACCGCAAAGCAATCCATCGAACTCCCAGAGTCAGCGCAAGTCGTCTCCACTCTCCTAGATGAGATGTATGGTGTATATAACCCGACCACTGGTTCTATCTTCACCAACTTTGCGCCTCGTATGGAAATTGAGAAAGAGCAAATGATGAACCAACTCCTGGACCTCTTCATCGCCGCGGACAAGGTACTCACTCTCATATCCTTATCTCTGAGCCATCACACTAACTCTGCACACAGTACAACCTCGAACCTATTAAGCGCCGCGCCGCCGAAGCCATCATTGACCGCCTGCCCTTCATCACCGACCCGCTCATGATCGTCGACCTGGCTACATGCATCTACGACGACCAATGCCCGGAGGACGATCGCGGGTTGCGCAAAGCCATCATCGAGTGTGTGAGGATGAGGATGCCTGCCATACTACAGGATGAGAGTGCGTGGGAGGAGTTCTCGGAGAACAAGAACGTGTTGAGGGCCTTCCACATGTCGCAATGTGAGGCGGTTGAGGGTGGTGGTATGATTGGGTGGGGAGGCGGAGGTAATATGATGTCGCCGCCTGCTACGCCTAGGTAGAGGGTCGTTGGATAAAGGGAGGGGATGGTGGTTTGAAGGGTTTGGCTACTGGTGTGTAGGAGGATTGGTTTGCTAAGAGGTAGTCAGGGCGGATGTACTTGCGGTCGGCACTCGATCAGATGCGTTTGATGTGAAGACCTTGCTTCGCTTTCGCTGGACTGTCGCGCACCCTTCAAGTCCGCTTCGAAGGGCGATCGCGATTCTATTAACTGTACCTCCGGGCCTTTCTTCTTGAGCGAGTGTATTTGGCAGAGGCAATATTTGCCCATTAGTAGCAAGCCCATTCCGCGATAGCTGTCAGCCCTAACTGCATTTAAATTTGATGCGAGTTCACTTGCGATCGCGAAAGGCATGGCTTTGAACGGTTGTGATGTGTTGTGGGGTATTCAGCAACCGATCCGGCCTAGACCGGACACGAGCACCGTCTCACCTTCCCGAGGCCGCGAACGCGTGTCTTCATCTCCAATCTCATCAACTCACGGCTTAGACCACCCAATTCAGGCAACACCACGCCGTCATGGACACGATACGGTTTCCGACCATGCCATGAGCGTGCGCGCACAATATAGCAGCAAGAGGCTTTGATCGCCCTAACGAGGAGGCGCTCAACCAAGCGAATAGGACAACCAAGCACCAAGAAAGCATAACGAAAGAACACCTGATCGAACAACACGGTTCAAGATGGCCTCATCCTGGCGACAGAATGGTGAAGAGCGCGGTGCATACACCACTGTTGCGCAGACCGAGACTGCAAGTGCACACCTCACAGTACACGGCAAAGACGTCGCAGATGAAGACGCGGATGCCGTTCCCTTTGAGGCGCCTGTTCATATTGGCTCAATACCGACAGCAGAAGATCTGCTATTCTTGCCTCGCGTAGCAGACACGCTGCCACATGGCGCTTTTCTAGTCGCCGTTGTCGAGCTTTGTGAGCGCTTCGCCTACTACGGACTCTCCGGGCCCTTCCAGAACTACATCGCCAACGAATACAACGACCCCAATGGCCTTCCTGGAGCTCTTGGCCTGAAGCAGCGTGGCGCGACAGCGATGACGAACTTCTTCCAATTCTGGTGCTACCTCACGCCTTTATTTGGCGCCGTTGTTGCGGACCAATATCTTGGGAAGTATGCGACGATTAAGTGGTTCAGTTTGGTGTACATGGTCGGCATCGCGATTCTCTTCGTTACCAGCTTGCCGTGGGCGGTTCGAGGTGGAGCCGCATACCCTGGACTTATTGTCGCGATGCTGGTCATCGGCCTGGGTACTGGTGGCATCAAGAGCAATGTGTCGCCGTTGATCGCGGAGCAAGTGCGGTCCAACAAACCTTTCGTTAAGGACCTGCCTGGAGGAAAGCGCGTCATCGTCGATCCAGAGATTACGGTACAGAGGATCTACATGATATTCTACATGTGCATCAATGTAGGCTCGATCTCTGCGATCGCAACGACTATGTTGGAGTTGCATGTCGGATTCTGGAGTGCTTATCTTCTACCATTGGTTATGTTCTGCGTGGGCTATGTGGTGTTGGTGAGAGGAAGGAAGCAGTACATCATCAAGCCACCTCAAGGTGGCGTGATTGGAAACTGCTTTCGCGCCCTATACATCGCCGCAAGGAACGGCGGAGATCTTGACAAAGCGAAAGCATCCGCTCAAGGGCACGGAAGAAGCAGGTCAAAGGTGACTTGGGACGACAAGTTCATGGACGAGTTGAAGACCGCGCTGGTCGCATGCAAAGTCTTTCTGTTCTTCCCTATCTACTGGCTCTCGTACTCGCAGATGCTGAACAACTTCGTCTCGCAAGCCGGTCAAATGGAGTTGCATGGCCTTCCGAACGACATTCTTCCCAACATCGATCCCGTCACCATCATCATCCTAATTCCGATCATGGACCGCCTCGTCTACCCGTTCATCCGTACACGACTACACATCGCAATGATGCCAATAACGCGCATCTCTCTCGGCTTCCTCATGGCCGCGCTCGCCATGCTCTACGCAGGCGCTCTCCAATCAAAGATCTACGCGGCGCCACCTTGCTACTACAGTCCATCGAACTGCGACGCGGGAAAGATCAGCGAAGGCAAGTTCAAACCAAACGAAGTTCACGTCGCATGGCAAGCCCCAGCATACGTGCTGATCGCACTGAGCGAGATCCTTGCTAGTGTTACCGGCCTGGAGCTGGCTTATGCGAAAGCACCGGAGAATATGAAGAGCTTCATCATGAGTCTCTTCTTGCTCACAAGTGCGGGTGGAAGTGCGCTGGGTATCTTGCTTGCTCCATTGGCAAGAGATCCGCACTTGCAGTGGTTGTACTTTGGATTGGCGTTGATCGCCGGAGTCGCGGGCGTTGTGTTTTATCGCATGTTCAAAGTCGTTGATGACGGCCCTGCGGCGAAGTTGGCTGATGCTGGAGAGTATGAGCTGACCGGACGGGCGAGCGCTGACGATGATGGGTATTACAGCGACGATGCGGACCCTGCTCAAGGCTTGCAGCGCGCCTGAGGTACGACAGCCTGAGGTGCACCATCCACCTGCATCCGCCCCCAAGCCATGAGCCGGCCGCGCTTCCGCTCCACCGTTCCGCACACACCGTCTTTCTACATCCCTTAGCTTGGACGCCTAACCTGACATCCGTGCGGTATGCTGTTGGAACTTCCTGTGCGACCAGCTGTTCCGTAGAGGCGTGATTTGAGCAGCACTAGATTTCCATTGCGAAAAGAGCATTTATAGAACATCATCGTCAACACGTGAGACGGTTGACCTCGAGTGTTGGCCATGCAAAGAGTAGGAAAAAGCATAGCCGAAAATTGGGGCGCGGCAACCTGTTGATGTCATCGTTCATTATCTCCGAAAATCGCTTAAGTGCGCCAAAGTCCTTCACAATTCCACTCACGTCACGACCCTCCGACCACTCTGACCCATCAGCATTGGCTTACATGGAGACATGGAGTCATCGCAGTTCAAATTATGGGTTACAATTCAGAAACATACAATTTCAAAGTCAGAGCTGACGTTGGACCGACCTCTATGATTCGATGACGCTGTGGATTCATGCGGACGCTCGGTTGGCGCCCTCCGCGGAATGACGAGCTCCGAACCCTTACCAACCATGGCCTCGGCCGAACCCATTTCATCATCCGCGCAGAAGTGTGGCTTGAATAGTCCTATGTATAACGCACCAAGCCGTGGGGAAAGGCTTGTTTCCACCTGTGCCTTCTCCCCACACCCCATCCTCATCGTCAACCATGGAAAAGCTCGAGCGATTCTTGTCGCGGCCGACAGCGAAGCCATACAAGACCGGCGACATAGAAGCCTCCGAAGAAATACACCTTAACGACGAAGGGTTGCTTGAGTTTGGCCCTGACGATATCGAAAATCCTAAGAACTGGTCCACCGCAAGAAGATGGTACATCACCGTGGTGTCGGTCACCCTAGTTGTGAACGCCACATTCGCATCGTCTAGCCCCTCTGGTACGCTTGAGTCTCTATCCACAGACTTGCACGTCTCCACCGAGGCTGGGGGGCTTGTTATCACCTTATTTCTCCTGGGGTACTGCGCTGGTCCCTTGGTATTCGCCCCGCTCTCAGAATTCTTCGGTCGCAGATACATTTTCTACGTCACCTTTACGCTCTACCTGGCCTTCAACTTCCTTTGCGCATTCACGCCTAACTTCGGTGGGCTCCTGGTGGGAAGATTCTTGACGGGTACATTTGCAAGTGCTCCTCTCTCCAACGCACCAGGTGTACTGGCAGACATCTGGGGACCTCTCGAGCGTGGAAATGCAATGGCCGCCTTCTCCATGATGACCTTCATCGGTCCATCGCTCGGACCCGTCATATCAGGCTTTCTCCAACTGAAGAAAGACTGGCGATGGTGCTTCTACGTCCTTCTCTGGCTGGGTGCCTTTACTGAAATCCTAATGTTCACGATCCCGGAGACATTGCCCTCAATCGTGCTCCGCAACAAAGCCAAGCGCATACGCGCCTTAAAGATCCCTGGATATGAAGAGGTCAAAGCACCAGTTGAAGTGACGGACAGGACGCTCGCAGGCATGTTCCATGTCGCCCTCACTCGACCGTGGAAGATCCTCATCGACCCCATCTCCTTCGCCGTCGCCATCTATCTCGCCGTCGTATACGCCCTGCTCTACATGCTTTTCACCATCTACCCCATCGTCTTCCAACAACACCGCGGCTGGAACTCCGGCGTCGGCGAACTCCCACTCATCGGCTCTGCCCTTGGTGCCGCCATCGGCGGCGCCATCATCTTCGCGAACACAGCCAGGGACAGAAAGAGGGCAGAAGCCGGCTACAAAGCCACACCCGAAGATCGTCTTCCTGTAGCCATGCTCGGCGGCGTCATGTTCCCCATCACAATGTTCTGGTTCGCGTGGTCGGCAGAGTACAATAGCGTTCACTGGGTCGTTCCCACTCTCGGCGGTGTTTTCCTCTCGACCTCCATCCTGCTCATCTTCGTCGCTTATCTCAACTACCTCACCGACACGTATCTCATGTACGCTGCGAGCGCGCTAGCAGCGAATACCGTTGTGCGCTCCGCCGCAGGAGCTGCTGCGCCGCTGTTCACGCAGTACATGTTCGATGCTCTTGGTGTTGGTGGCGGTGGCTCGCTTATTGCTGGGATGGCTTGTGTGCTTGCGCCTATTCCTTTTGTGTTTTATAAGTATGGTGGCCCGATTCGGGAACGCTCGAAGTTTGCGCCTACGCCGGAGAAGGCGAATGAGGGGAATGGGGCGAAGTAGGAGGCGAGAAGTCATGCTAGAAAAGCGAGTTGATACATCTTATAGCTGCAAATCCAATTAGGGTTCCAATATAATCATTGCTTTCCAAGAACGAAACGGAACACACTCGGAATCTGATTCTTTCGATACTAGCTCTCGTCATCTTCCACTCGTGATACCGTAAGCGAAGTTTGCAAGCATCTCAAATAGAGATGTTGAAGAAAGCGATGTATTGTTCCCTGACTGCGTTTCTGTGAATAGCCGACGAGGACGGCTGATGTTGGCATGCTTACATCAACGGCATCTACCGGAAGCGTTCTGTCGACTACTGGGTGCTATGTCGGCTCCATTTCGCCCGATCCTCAACGGTCGTGTCGGGCCGTGGACTTGCACCAGCAGCGCATCGTGTGCTTTGTTGGTGGCATCGGAGGACGCTCACGGGAGAGCCCGTCGTGAGATCCTCCAGAAGGACGCGACTAGAGTGCGCGTGCTGGCCTGTCGTCCTCTGTTATTGTGGCGAAGCATCTTCAGTCGGGCGATCTTTCGACTGCGCTCGTTGCAGCTGACGTCTGTGTTTCTTTGCGACAATGGGCGGCGGCGTGTTGTTGGCTTTACGTGGCCTCGCGGTTGTCCATCCCCATCTTCTAGAAGCAAACCGGATGGCAACGTATTGCGATCAGACATACGGCGCGAGAGCTGCTTGCCTAAGGTTGAGGTTCTGCTAGTCTTGGTCTCTTGCGTGAGGAGATGGACTTCAGTTGAGGAGCACGTCCGTCATCTTCGCAAAGGCGACGCGCATCACGCTGACGCGACAAAAAAACAGTGCTGAGCCTCTAACACGACGCCGGTGTCGGGATAAGAAGAAACATGCTATATTGCCAAACAATCGTGGCATACCTAGCGTAGTAAGTAATTCAATGCCCGGATGGTGCCGGTAGGGAAGAGCCAGCGTTCAGTCAATGCGTGGATGTGGAACGCGGGGGATCTTTCCAGCGATCCTCCGTGATTGGTCGAGAACGCGTTCCCCTGATCTCAACTCGAACCCAAACACCGAAGTAAAACCACTACTTTGCCCGCCTTGAGCCTCGTTCTGTCAGCATGGTGCTTACCGGTCGTTCTTTCGGAAAGTGAGTCGCTTGGTTGCGCGCGATCATGATGGTGCACACAAGGCTGATGACGTGCGGAGACGCTGCAGCCTCGAGATGCTCGAGAATCTGCGCCTGCCAGATGGCAGCTTGAGGGGCCTGCGCGAACCAGTCTCGAGCTCTAGTTTGTGTTGAAGACGCAGTCTACTCTTCGTGCTGGGCGAAGGTTGCTGGAGGCATCGTCGTTGCGCGATAGAGGGCTGACGTCGGAGACGGCGGTATGTAAGATTACCTGGACATCCTGGATTAAGGCTTGGGGCTTGGGCGACAAACCAAGCAGACTAGATCTCTCGACATAAGATGATAGAATCGCCTTTCCAAGCGCTCTTTTCCCCAAGTTCTTCTTCATCCGCTCGCTTCAGGCCTTTATCAACTCTCTATTCCGCCATACACTCCCACTAACAGTCCTTACCATATCTCAGCCTCACCATCGGATTCCGACGATGAGGAACCTCTTGGTAGCGACCGTTTTGACGGCCGCGACTGCTGCCATAGCCCAGAACGCTCCATTCGTGCAATGCCTCCAAACGGCCCTCAGCAACGATACCAGCACTTGGATGCTACCGAACGATCCGATGTTCTTGCAGGGAGATGTACACCCATACAATCTCAACTACAACATTGTTCCGGCCGCGATTTCGTTCCCAAAGACCCAGGAGCAAGTGTCGGAGGTCGTGAAGTGTGCGAACGCCGCAGGAGTTGCGGTCCAGGCGCGCAGCGGCGGCCATAGCTATGCGAACTATGGTAAGCCTGAACCCAGAAGGACGACTTGCGATTAAGAACTTGCTAACACGAACTTCGTATATAGCACTGGGAGGGTTCAATGGCTCATTGGTGGTTGACATGAAGAACATGGCATCTTTCTCGTATAACGAGGGTGACCACACGGTAACTTTTGGTCCGGTAAGCGACTTCCTGACACTACACCTGTAACGAACACCCTTTGTTGCACATGCGCTGACGTGCGCATCTTTCACAGGGAAACCTTCTCGGCAACATCTCCGAGAAGCTTCTACCTCTCAAGCGGGTTATGGCATACGGTGAAGTAGCCGTCATCGGCACGGGTGGCCACTTGACCATTGGAGGTCTCGGAACGCTCAGTCGCCAGCTGGGCGTCGGAGCTGATCAAATCGTGTCAGCGCAATGTGTGCTTGCAAACGGCACAGCCATGACAGCTAGTGCAAGCACGAACCCCGACTTGTTCTTCGCCATCCGAGGCGCCGGTTTCTCTTTCGCTATTGTCACAGAGTTCACTATGAAGACTGCACCCGCGCCGACCGAGATCACCAAGTACGCCTACACCATCGCGGCCGACGACGCAAATGCCTTCGCAAGCACATTCCAAAAATGGCAGAAGTTTGGCACGCAGAAGAATCTCGACCGCCGCTTTTCCAGCACTATGACTCTCAGCCAGGGCTCGATGGTCATCAACGGCAACTTCTACGGGCCGAAGTCCGACTTCGATAAGCTGAACGCGCAGTCTATCCTTCCTGCTAATACCTCAACCGTCGTTGTGGACATCACCGTTGGCGAGCTTCCGTTCCCAGGACTCGGCGACCCAGACCTGACAGCCAGCGGCAGCTTCCCCATCCCTTTCTACGCCAAGAGTGTCAAGACGCCAAGTCACAAACTGCTGTCGGACGAAGCCATCAAATCCATGTTCTCCTACATCAATGGCACTGAGAAGGGCGCGCCCGTGTGGCTCGTCATTTGGGATCTCGAAGGCGGCGCCATCGCCGATGTGCCGCAGACCGCTACCGCATACTGGCACCGCGACGCCGCCTACTTCATGCAGAGTTATGTCGTCAATCTTGGAGGCCCCGTCACTGACGCGTCCAAGACGTTCTTGTCTGGCCTTAGCAGCTTGGTGCAGAAGGAGACGTGCGATCAGGGCGCGTACCCAGGCTACGTCGATCCTGAGCTGGAGGACCCTCAGCAGGCCTACTGGGGCGGCAATGTGCCTCGCTTGCAGCAAATTAAGGCGGCAGTCGACCCTGATAACGTCTTCCGCAATCCTCAGAGTGTGCCGACTCAACATCAGGCTCAGCAGCGTCGTCAGGTTTTCGTAGGGTCAGCGGTACAGTCATACGCAGGGCAGTTTGGTCTATTGGTTTCCTGTATTCTATTGGCGGCGATCTTGTATATTTAATCGTACATAACCTGGAAAGTTAGGTGGCAGACTTTGCATGTCGTATTAGTAATAAAATGCAGATTGGAAAATTACAGCACCCTGCAGTGACCGTTGTATTCTTGGAGGTGGTCCCCCAAAGACCCAAATATATCGATTGAAGAGCGGTTGCGAGCATGCGAGGCGAAACTAATGATGCGATTCATGCGGGTTAGATGATGATTGTAAGCCTGCTGCGTTCGCGTGAAGTTGCATGCGGCGATTCGGGCGCTTGGGAAGGCACGTGCCAACATCTCAACACTTCGCCTCACCAACAACGGACCCGTCTCAACTTTTCCTCACCACTTCAACAATGCTCTGCGTGACAACTTATACCGCCATCGCTACCAGACCGCACTCCGATTAGTGCTGCAACACGTCTTCGCTAATCGTCGCGATGACAGCTGCGACGAGTGCGACCTGCCTGATGCCGCCGCTGCTGTGTCACGAGGCTTGACGCGTCGAATTGTAGACGGGAAATGGCTTGACGCGCACAAGCTGCCTAGACTGTGTAATTTACATAAGCTTCCCTTATTGCGCCTGTCGCTATCGCAAAGAGAATAGGTGCAGCTTAGGATGTCTGCAAGAGCTGCCGACGACTCCATAGGCGGCGAGCCTGTTCACAGCGAACCAGTATACTTGCGACTGCGAATGCAGCCAAGAGTTGTGTATGCTGACGCATACGAATGAGAGCCTGTACAGACCAGCCACAACTACCCCTCCGAAGCTGAACGGGCATCACGCCAGGCTGCATCATGCACCGGAACTGGTGCCAGCTGGATCATAAAAGCGTCGCATCGCCTCATTTCCATTCCGCAGCGCAAGACAACCACCCACTGTCGCCATCATGTTCCATGTATGCGCTAGCAGCCTAGACGAAGGAGAGGAGGTGAACTTCAGCGGCGGTCTGGTCGAGATCGCGGCTCTGACTGCTGTGATCGGGGGCTCGACTGCTGAACTGATTGCTCTAGGGAATTGCGGCGCTTGCGGTTTGCCATGGGCGGCTCTGAGCTCCTTTGGGTCGATCTTCATCGTCAAAGCATGCATATCCGCCTGCACACCAGGATGGCTTCGAGATACCGTTGGTGTGAGAACCAGTGGCTCTGATAAGGCTATTGGGTGTTGCATGAGTCTGAGTAGGAAGGCAAACAGTCGCGTAGTCACTGGCAGTGCTGTTGGAGTGACGGTGAAGTGGACCAAGGTAAGTCAAGATTAAGAAGCAGATTCGAGGACATGTCTAATCGACTTCAGACCAGCGAAGGTTCTACTTTGATAACCGCTGGGAGCGAAGATTTCGAAGATGTTTACGCTTTCGATGAATGGACGGCCGGCCCGTTGCGATCTTGTGCAGTAATGCAACCTGGGGAGCATCTACAAGCTCACGTCTACATGCGAGATCATTACTGGGAGATTGTACAACGCTCACAGACCAGAAACGACTGGATAATTACGTTTGCAACCTTGCTGAAGGTCGTAGAGATGTATCTGCTCTACCACTTCGGCTCTCGACGCGTCTTCCTGGTTACTGGAGTCATCTGGGCGTACACCTTCTTCTCGGCGATCGCGTTGCAGTTGTTTCACGTCGGAAGAGCTACAACACCTGGCGAGCAGTCAAGACATTTTGATGTCGTCTCTGGGTCGCTGCCTACACCGTAAGTGATCGGGGGAGAGCGCAGGATTCTCCTCGGGGTACCTGTCAACCTTCGCAGAGGTCGCGCGTGGCAGATATTCTGGATTATAGGCGCCGCCGTTTGCATTACTTCCCTTCTCGGCACATACGCCGTTCTTTCGAATGAGCCGGCCGTTTGTTTCCGGATCTGGCTTGGTTTCCAGGTCATCTGGCTTGCGCTTCGATCGATCTTCTTTCACTTCGCACAGCAGGTAGACGACATGAAACACATCATTACACCGAAAATAACGGACGAGAACCGGCCACCCGAGTTAAGTTTGCGGCTACTCGGACTGGCGGTTGGGGTGTCGAAGCACCAGATTCTGAACCACCCCCGCGGCGTGCTCAGCTATGCGAACGACGCGCAAGATCCCGTGATTATTAGGAGGCTCTTGAGCGACGCCAATTTGGAGTACACAGACTACTTCGAGCTTCCAACGCGCGCAGATTCAGGATCGGAGCTGGGCGTCACTGTGGTCGGCGTCATTGGTGACACTTTACTCTCAAGTGTCGCATGGCTCATGGGCTCTCCTCTGGCCGGGATGGATCTTTACGATTCATGTATTTTGGCTGTCCGTGTCTCTGGCGCGATACAACTGATACCGTCGTGTCGCGTGCTCTCCGGTCGCATCGCCGACGAACAAGTCCCGGACCCCGAGACGACGTTGCCTTCCAACTTCCGACCCAAAGGCGCAGCGAACGAGGGTTACAACAGTAGCTGGTGGTACTGGATACCATGCGGCGAGAAGAAGTGGTTGTGGTACAGCACACCATGGGCGACTACCACAAAGGTCGACTTGGGTATCACGGGTACGAAGAAGATGACAGTCACGACAGGAGATGACATCACCAAAGAGCTCTTGTCCGGGACGTTGCAGATCAGTATGAGCGACGTACAAGCCGTTGAAGATGCTATCGCGCAGTCTGCGAGGGCGGGTACAATTCTGCGGAATATGTTAAGAGAAGATTTCACACGATTCGAGAAGAGCGCAGAATCGTAGCACGATAAAAGCAACGTAAATGCGGCCACAAGCATTGCTCCGAACCCGACCGAGCCCGACCGAGCATCATCCAGGCTGTACCCTATGACGGAAACTAGAAAAGGTTCCCCGTACGATAACTGCACAAAACGAGATACGAGATACGATGGTTTGTGGGGAAGTCCCCGTGCGGGGTACCCGGCTGCCCAGAGAACCCTTAGTTTCAAGAACGCTCCGACTGAACTGGCCAATGGTGAGCAAATATCTGCCGAAGCTACATCGCGTCGGTTACATTTGCACCGAGAGGCACCATTCCATCGGCTATTCCTTCTCCACCACCTTCCGACCATCAGTTGTTGTTGTAGGGACGACCGCTGGTTATAATCATGGTCCGGCCGCATTGCCAACGAAAGCCCTGTCAAGATCACCTCGCACGGAAGCAGCGATGGATCTTCTTCAGCGTTTTGCGATTATCACAATTCTTGTCAACCCATTGACGACTGCGTAAGGCTCCAGTGATACATACAGAAGACCGTCCACTCACATAATAGCTTCGTCGAATATGGCTCAATTGCACCTCAATCACACCTACAGCAATCTGCACCCTCATCATCGGGCTTGAAGCCGTGGACGAACGAAACCCTGATCCTATCGCCAGATAGCCCACTCGTTACACTCGACTACGGCACTGAAGTAGCCGGCTTCCCGTTCTTCTATGTTTCAGCAATTTATGGAACGGTGCAGATCGAAGTAAAGTACAGCGAAGAGTACCGCGGCGTCGAAGAGCCATTCTCGGATGGGCCTTGGACATTCTCGAATGGACTATCCAACTCTTTCCGAGTAGAAACGTTCAAAGTCACAGAAACGGGATACATCGAGAGCTTCTTCGTCCAAGGAGGCCAGCGATGGCAGACCGCACGGTTGATTACGAATGGCTCCGTCACTATTGATCATCTGGGATTTCGCGCAACAAGCTCAAACTTGGACGCTGAAATGCTACCAGGCCGCTTACAGACATCTGATAAGACTTTGAATCTTGTCTTGGACCTAGGAGGTCGCGTCGCTCAAGTAGCATGTGTAGATGCCGGAAATGCACCATCTACGTGGGAGATCACAAAAGAAGGAGCATATATCCGGGGCCAAACCAGTGCGCAATCTTCTCTAGGAGTTGACGCAGTCAATTACACACTGGAATTCGACGTAAAGATCGCCCGCGGCGGCGCAGGCTGGAGAGTAGCAAGTGCAATGCCGCCACTGGGGCCTTACTTCGTGCTTACATCCGAATACCCTGAGCAGAACACGCTCGCAAACACCAACCGAACCCTCTTGCCTCCAAACACACTGGCGTTCACTACTGGATGGAGTCTAGTAAACCAGAGCACACTATCCGTGCCAGAAGCCCAGTACTTTACTATCAACACAACCATCAAGGAGAACTTGTGGTATCGCGTGCGCACATCAATCGAGGAGACTGGATATCGGGTAAGCGTAAACGGAACCGAGATTGCGTTCATACCTTTACCTCCGCCTGCACCCCCTGGGAACTTTGGCACACCTTCTCGATACCAAGGCACATGGGGCTTCGGAGGCATGCAGGACCAGATCGCGTATCACAAAGACGTAACCGTCACTGCTGGAAACGGCACTACCATATATCGAAATTCTCTAACGAGCGAGGATACCTTGGCCGAGTATCAGGTCGCACCTCTAGAACATTCAGTCTGCCTGGATGGTGCCAAACGGGATCGGCTAGTCTGGACAGGAGACTTCTATCACACTGTGCGTGTCGTTGCAGCTTCGTCTGCTCGGTTCGACTACCTCCTGGGCACCATCATATACGCGCTAAGCTTCCAGCTTGATGACGGCCCATACGCCGGCTTTACCCAGATCTCTACGAACCTTGGAGCCCGACCCCAGTACAAAGAAGCAAATATCGCAAACTACGCTGGGTTGGTAGACTACCAAGATCTATTCTTGGCAGGAATCGGCCAATACTTCCGCCACACCGGAGACCGCGACGGGCTAAAACCTCACTGGGATCAGATCAAGAGACTTGCCACCGCGAGATTGGCCTTCATCGATCCCTTATCTGGTCTCATTGGAGGTTCTCCGGAGGTTCCATCGCCATTCAGCTTCCTGGGGCCAGCCAACGGTAGTGCAACGACCGGTCTCTTCGCTTACATGCTTGAGGAGATCGCGCCACTTGCGCTTGCGATGGGCGACGAAGACTCTTCGACACAATACTCCCAAATAGCCATCAAGCTGCGCGAGGCCCTCAATCGTGAACTATGGAATGATCAGCTCGGAACATACTCCCTCTCAACCACCGATCGAGGCAACTTCTCCTTGACCGGTATCGCCTGGGCAATCCTATCTGGTGCGGCCAACGACACCCAAGCAGCATCTTCCATTGCTAAGCTTGAGGAGCTTCGCTTCGCAGTAGGCTACAAGACCATCTCGAGCGACATGGAGACAGACGACTACCAGCTGGCACCCAATCCATCAGGTTTCCTGTTGGAAGCCCTATTCAAGTCAAGGCGCGACTTCGGAGTGGACAGCACACCTGCCATCAAGCATCTGCTCGACAACCTGTGGGGTAGCATGGTTAACAAGAACGAGTATTACTCTGGCGCGAGTTGGGAATACGTGAAGCCCGACGGTTCACCTGGTATCGATCTCTTCACTAGCTTAGCGCATCCGTGGGGTGCAGCTCCGACGTATGTACTGCCAGAATACCTTCTCGGCGTCGCTCCAACCTCTCCCGGGTACGAAACGGTTCTTATTACCCCCATGATAGGGTTCTTGAACCAGTCAGAAGTCAGCGGGACGGTGCCGACACCCAACGGACCGATCAAGGTGGCGTGGACGTTGAGCGGCACGAGCGTTGCTTTCACGATTGTTATACCGACTGGTACGGCAGCTACACTACAGTTGCCAGCTGGCGCGACTGCGGTCGGCAGGAGCTTGCGCAATGGACAACTTGAGCTTCCTTGTGGAACGATGGAATTGAGAATACATATGAAGAGCGACTCATAAATTGAAGAAGAGAGAGGATATCATCCATCGTTGCCATCAAGTTTGAATAATGCAATGACAGGCTTTTTCATCCGCGCGAAAGTTCCCTACTACACACCTCTAGTCCTTGGGCGCTTTGTACTGACTTCGATCTGGCTCCCCGTTGCTGAACTGCCTGCGCTGGTAGTTGATCGCTCTCTCGTCGAACTGCAAAATCGTCCACATCTGTTTCTGTACTTTGTCCGTCGACTGCGGAAAATACTCAACTCTCATCTCTTTCCCATCTTCCTCGACAACGCGCGCGACGAAGACGAGATCTTCGTCCTTGGAGAATTCGTTGAGGAAAACAAAGTACTGGTCGTTCACGGGCGTGTCAATCCTGAACTTCTTCTCATCCGTGTCTTCGGCGTGTGGCATCGCTTGCAACCACCTTGCGCAATCTTCGGGCGTCTTGCCGAGCCAGGGCGAGACAAAGGAGGATGGTACAGGCGCCTCCGTGCCACCGGGCGGAGGGGGCTTGTGGACTTCGGGGCATGCGGGTAGGTCGTCGTAGGAATCTGTCGCGACCCAGAAGTTCCAGTCCTCACCACCGTCGCCATGGTAGGCGCGCTCAAGGACGGAGTTGAGATACTGTGATTGTTACTATTGTGCACATGGTCAATAGATGCAGCGGTGCTGACCTCGTTGGTGATGCTCTTGTCGAGGACGAAGAGCGCGTAGGGAGGGTCAGACATATTGCTTGTGCAAGGTTGTGGTTATTATTTGAAAGTCAGAAAGCTACAAAGTCTGCGGAGTTATTGTTGCGACGAAGTCGCGGCCTTAATGGTCTTACTATTCACTGACGTCACATGCGTTCGCAGGTGCAGGCAGTGAGGCGGAGCGGATGCCTACGCGAGGCCCCCCGCTGCGCAGCTGCGCCGCACCTTATTCTTGACCTGCAGCTGCACCGTAAGCTCAGACGTGGATCTCGAAACTCCAGAACGTCCAACGCGGCGAATCACGACTGCATCACTAGCATGGTTGTGTGGGTATCGCAATCTTTTTCGAGGTACATGTACTCAGCCTTGTCGCACATTGTTGGCGGCAACGTAGACAGACCCACGATCACTCGTACACGCTGACTATGCCTACCATCGCCCGTCTCCTGGCCCCCCGACGACCCACCTTTCCAGACATTATGATTACCTACACATGTGGCCGTGTTGCTCGAAGTGGTCAGGCGTTCTTCCCACTCAAGACATGTCGGGGCTGTTTGACCTGTCAGACTTTGACTTTCAAGTCTACGCTGATGGACGCCTGGGTACTATGTTGAGAATGAGCACCACGAGAGTATAGTGTCTTGTGGGAACGTGTTATGCAGCCCCCAAGATACAGCCGCCAGGATCGAAGTACCATGACCATGAGGGTAGAATGCGCTGAAGTAGACCTAGTCTCGCACTGGTATAAAAGAGGTTGCAACATCCTACTGATGTTTCTTCACTACCGGCACATTTCTCCAGCTTCATAGCTCTCTCCGTTATCAGTCTTCTTCTTTCTCGCATCTTGAACGCAGTTTGCGCTTTTGACTTCCTCCAGAGCCTTCCAATACCTTACTCGTCAAACAAGTCTGTTCCGTTGCCCAACATGCATTACATCGTGGCCATCTCTCTGCTGCTCCAGGTTTCGATGGGCTTGGAGCAGGGCAACAACATGCCCGACATAGTAGCACCCGGAAGGGCAGACAGAATGTTCGTGAAGCGCGCTGGGAAGGATTACGGCAAACAGACTGTAAGCTGTGTCGGTGGAGAGGGTGCTTGCAACAATGCTTGTTACTACATCAATTGCGTGGTTAGTGTTTGCCAGCTCACTCTCTTTGAACTCGAACTGATTTGTGTCTGCGGTAGGCCCCAGCCGCCGGTATCCAGAATCCAAGCAGAATCGTGTACGTCGGGCCCACCAAGGGCAACGAGTTGGAGAAAGCACACAACCGACAGGCATCTGGGTGCTCTGCTGGAGGCAAAAGCCCTTGTGGCGAGTTCCCCTTCAGCCAGAAGTTCAGCGACAAGACAGCAGGTCCGGGTGAATACGATTGTGATGAATGGCCACCTGCAATGTCTCAGCAGTTACCATTCGGCGATCCGAACCGACTGGCGCCAAACAGTCTACGCTGCATGGTAGCTGACGAGAATCAAGACATCGGTCGCAAGCTGGGTCGCATTGTAACAAGCAACGGTATGGTCCGCGACGACTTCTTCGACGTGGACTTTGACATCACTGGTGCTGATCAGAGCAAACTCGCATTCTGTCAGCCAAACCCAAACCCAAGAGGTGTCTGCGGTTCCGACGGCCTGCAATTCGAGCTCATGGAGAAGACGTTCGCTTCCGGCAAGCTCAGCAGTTACTACAACCGCAATGGCGACGACAACAAGTACATATTGACCGACACTGCCTACGCGGAGCTGTACCAATGCGGCGTCGAATTCACTCGCGACGGCGATGCGACGATCAAGGACATCAAGCTTAGTGACTGGGAGAACAAGGAATCGACGCCAGCTCAGTGCAACTTGCCCAACAACAACGACTCGTGCGACCTACAGGGTCTTCCCAACGACCTACGAGTAAAGCGCACCGGCAACTTTGGTACCAAGCTGGAATTTGAGTACTCGCCAGTCCAAAAGGGCGTCAACTACTTCGATTGGGACTCGGATATGAAGGGCAACGGTCGTGGTCCATGGACCGGGAACGATGATACGGACCCGACTGCGCAACCTTTGCGCTTCTGCAAGGTCGTCGATGGGAGTGCGCCGAATACGCAGAGCTTTGAATGCTGGTTTCCTTGCTACAAGAATGCGGACGGTAAACCCTAGATATTTTGGCGGGACCATATGGCGAGGCGATGGATAGTTCTTGGGCGGGACTTGCATCGCAGTAGAGGCGTCTTGGAGTGTCATTTAGTATCGCATTTGGCGACAGAGTATATGTGGACAATTGTTTTGCAATGTATAGACTATATGAGGAAGCGCGCATCCAAGTTCGTGAGAGTGCCCAGGTGAATGCTGACGCGCTAACGCGTGACGTCATTAGCGGCTTCCCCGCGGCGAAACGCACTGCCTCTCAACACTCTGCCACTCCCACACCCACACGAGAACATTGCGCCTCAACACCATACTGCCATACCTTCTTCGATATTCACCATGCGCTCTGGCATGGCAGGGTTGCGCGCTGCGACGTCTGACTGAGAAGCGCATCTACCAAACCATCGAGCTCGGCACGGTCCACAGCCTCTATCGTTGAGCCTCCGCCTACTGCTATGCGCGCGCCTGGCAGTGCAAGCGCTCAGACTGCGGTACTCTTACAATGTGAAGGACCTGGAGGAGAGTATGAACAGGCGCAAGAGGCTTGACGAGCGCGTCGCACATATGGTTAACCTACGCGACGCGAATGGGACATCGAGAGCTTGCACGACAATAGCGGCGACTGGGCGCAGAGCGAGGGGCCGGGCGCATAAGTGAAGGATAGTATACAAAGCGTTAGGACGATACGGAGGAGACGAGGGCAGCGTTTGGGTATGTATGCGTCGACACGCGTCGAAGAGCTCCTAGAGCGCGGCGCATATAGGCAGAGCAGAGGCTGCCCCCGACTAGAAGGTAAGCTTAGCGTTACTAGAACATGTAGAGATCTACTCGCATAGCATCGCGACGGCCTTCTAGAACCTTAATAGCTTCTACTACCTGTGCCGCTACCTACATCTTCGCTATCTTTGCAACTCTCTTATATCTCTAACTAAAGACTTTCTACCTAAGAGAATATCTTAGAGCTACTAGGCCTAAGTAATTTTTAGTAGAAGTAATAAGTACTAATAAGAAATTAAAAGTAGCCTTAAAGTAGTAGCTTTAAAGCTTTTAAACTTTACTATCTAGAAGTCTAGATAAAATTTAGATAAACTATTATAGTATAGACTTAGAGATTAGGTTTAGAAAAAAATCTAACTTTTTTATATCTTTTCTATATTAATAAACTAACTTTATTAGAATTAATAATAATAGACTATTATTATATAAAATATAGTATATACGCAGTAATCTTATAGTATAATATTACTAGTATATAGTGTAATATTAGTAGGTATAGAGGTAATATTAGCTATAGTAAGTGTAATATTAGTAGACCTAGAAGTAATATTAGATAACTAATATTACCTATTTTAATCTAAATTTATAATTTAAATTATTTTACCTATAATATAACTACGTAGATATAACTATTTTCTAAATTATAAGTATTTTAGAAACTTTATAATTCTAGAAGTACTCTTTCTTACTATATTACTTATAGACGTTAACCTAAGTTAAGTTCTATTAAATATTAAGCTATATATAAGTATAGTTTTAGAATTATATATATTCTAAAAACCTTATAATTCTAGAAGTACCTTTTCTTAATACGTTGCTTATAGACGTTAACCTAAGTTATAACTTATTAAATATTAAGTAGTAAGTAAGTATAGTCTTAGAATTATATATATCTAAAAACTTTATAATTCTAGAAGCGCTTTTATTATAACTAACCTATAGCTATTTTATTTACTCTCTAGTAATTTTAAGAACTATAATCTTATAATTTCTAAATATAGCTTTCTAAGCTAACTTACTTACTATACTACTTTTTCTTATACTACTATCTATAATTCTTAATATACTATTAAGCAGCGCTAATAGATTAGTATCTTAGAAATAATATAGCTTCTTAAGAAAAGTATATTCTATTAGTAGATTCTAGTTATATATACACTTAACTACTAACTACTTAATTCTTATTACTAACTTAACTACTAGTTTATTATATTTAAATACTATTTCTATCTACTATATAACGCGCGCTTACGTAATCTTTCTCTTAACCTAGTTATTTAGATTTATACTATATAGTAGTAATATAAAGATACTAATTATTCTAAATTACTTTTTAAGAATATTCTAGTACTTACTCTAATCTAGGTACTTTCTAAACTTAATCTAAAGCTTTCTATTCTCTTCTTTTATAGCTATTCTTTCTAATTTCTCTTTATATATAAGAGTAAATAATATCTTCTTTATAATACTACTATATCTTTACTCTCTTTAATCTATTTCTATACTTTACTTTTTTATTTTCTTATATATCTACTTATATTTCTTATAAAAAGTATCTATCTTCTAATATTACTATATTTAACTTACTATTATATTAGCGTAAGTTTATTAGACCTTAAAGTACCTTTTTCTTAACTTATTAGTATCTAGTTCTACTTATATTTCTAGAGATACTATATTAAGAGTTTATACTAACTACTAAGTAAGCTATATATCTAGTATATAAGAAGTAAAACTAAAACTCTTATCTTTAACTAGTTCTAGCTTATTAAAGAGCTATAAACTCTTTACTTTTTATTACTTTTATAAAATAAAGATAGTAGCCTAATTCTTAAATACTTCTATTATTTTTATAGCTTTTACTATTTTAATTATATAAGTAATTATATTTAAGCCTACGTTTAGTATTTATTAAGCCTATTAATAATAATATTACTCTTTAACTAATATTACCTTTAGATTTTAAATAGTTTTCTAATTCTAGGTACTTATAATTATTTATATAAGTTAAAGATTAAAGTAATTAACTATATCTTTATTAACTTATTTAGTTATCTTTTTCTACTTATACTTTAATTCTAGCTACGTATTAGACGTATATTTATTATTTACATCTTAACTATATTACTTATTATAAATATCTTTATTCTATATACTTCTAGATAGATAGTTATAATTATAATTAAGAACTTTAAGAAGTTTAGGTTTAGAAATATTTTAATATATCTAATATAGAGTATCTATTAGATTTTGTAATATAAATACTATATATAGAACTAAGTTATCTAGAAGATAAATAAATATAGCTAGTTTTATGCTAGAAAGACTATTCTAGATAGCTTATCTAATTATCTATAGATCTAGCGTATTATCTATAATAGCGTTAGAAATAATATAGAATATAGAATAAGCTACTATATCTACTAGTAGTAGTTATATTATTACGCGTAGTATTAAGTAAATATAAAAAAGTATTTCTATGTAGTTAAACTAAAAAGATAAATCTACTAACTCTATATCTATACCTTATTTAGTTAGCGTATAGCTATAGCTCTATTTTAGATACACTACTTAGCTTAGTTTCTACTACGCCTATATAAACTATAGTGTAGTCTTTATTTTAATCTAAAATTTATATTTAAATTATCTCTTCTACTTTTACTAATATACTACCTAATATATTAATTCTAAAATAACTTATCTATAACTATAAGTATAGAGCTTTAATTTACCTTATCTATAGTATTATTATTCTCTCTTAAACTATTCTATTCTATTTTAAAGACTAATATTAAACTAACGTTACTATACCTAAACGCTACTTTATTCTTAGCGCTATTATAGCTATATAAGAAAACTTTAATTTAAAAACTAAGTATAGTAATTTTAATATTCTATTAATAGCTATTTCTATTATATATAGTCTTACTATTTATATAAAATTCTATTAATATAATTAATATAGTACTATTATAGAAGGCGCTAACGCTAGTAGTAATATATAGTTATATTTACAAAACTAATATACTTTATTTAGATCTAATTTACTATAATATATTAGTAGCGCTAACTAGTATTTCTCTTACATTAGAGAAGTTACTAGCTAATACTTCTTTATAGGCGTTCTAGCTACCTACTAAAACTCTAGTCTTATAAAATACTTTAAAGTGTATAAATCTAATATATCTAACTATAGTAATATAGAAGTAGATATTATAACCTCTTCTTCTAATACTTCTATTAACTAGAGTAGTAGTCTACTTTAACCTAAATCTCTATCTAAAATTACTAATACTATATTATACTATACGTAGGTTACTATACTACTATAAACTATATCTTCTTTTTATAAGTAGCTATAGATAGCTAAGTAATAGGCTATAAGTAAGCGTAATAAATCTCTTATATAAGTTCTAATCTAATCTAATATATTTATAAATCTATAGATTATATATATATTATTTCTTACTATACTAGAAAGTATATTATAGAAGTGTATAGTATTATATACTACGCCTTTAGTAGAAAAATTAAACTATAAGATATACTTACTTTATAACATAGTAAAGACTATAGTCTAAACCTAGTAGAATATTATAGCTTAGAGTAGCTAGTATACTTATATCTACGTAGTAAAAGAATATTCTTAAGATATTCTACTACACCTACTTACGCCTTACTAGAACTTTAACTTTTACTATACTACTATAATATAAAAGATATTTCTTTTCTTCTATTATATATTTAAGTAATATTACTCTACGCTATTAATATTATATCTAAGAGAAGACTTTTTTTTTAGTAAAGAATAAAACTTACTAGGTTTAGGTTAAGTTTACTACGCAACATAGAGAAAATTAAAGCAAAGTTTTATTTATCTATAACCTCTTTTCTCTATAAATCTCTAGATATACTTTATAAAACTACTATTAATTAAAGTAGAAAAGAATATAGAATTAAAATATTACTACGCGCAGTTTCTATCTTTAATTCTTTATTGTATATTATAACTATAAGCCTTTACGTACGCGTTTCTTACTAAAGTTTCTATCTATAGCTTTCTAACTAACTATAATTATTATTTATAGCGCTAAGACTAACTATTATTTCTATCTATAGCGTAAAAGAAGCTTAGCGTAAATAAATTATTTTAAAGAATTTAGGCTAGCCTATAATTCTCTACTATTTACTTCTTTTCTATACTTTTCTTCTTTATCTATCTATCGCGTATAATAGTCTTAACGCATTTACTATATTACTATATTTCTACTTATTATATACTATACCTACTATAAACTCTATATAGACTATCTCTTGTAACTATAATGTACTATCTATTATAGCCTATCTGCGCAACTTATTACATATAACTTATTACGCGTAATAGCCTATTACTACTATTCTATAGCTATATTACGTCTTATAATATAATATACTTTAAAGTGTAGGTATTATACAAATGTTATTAAGTGTATATATAACCTACTAATAGAGTACGCTGCTTTTAATACTCTATATTATTTATATACGCTCTACTACCTATATATAATAGAAAAGTAATATTACAAAAGTAATATAATTAGAACCTAGCTATAAATCTCTTTATATAGCTACCTAAACTAAAGATATAATAGTATTATAAACTAACGTATTTATACGTTACTATTATAACTATAGCTATAACTATAGTAACTAACCTATAATAGTAACTTAATCTTCTAAGCATAAGTTACTAGTAATTTTCTACAGCAACTAACTAGATACTCTACTATTATAACCTTACTATATATCTAATAAATCTACCTTTCTACGCACTTAACTTAATTTTAACTATGCTTAGCTATACACTATTATAATTATGCTTATTAATACTATTACTAGATTAAGATTTAGAGGTACGCTACGCTAGTAATGCTATTCTTATTTTTATATTAGATATAATATTATTATTCTCTAATATTAACACTATTACTATAATAACTAGAAATTTACGCTAAGATCTATAATAGCGCTATTATTTGCGTTTACCTTTATAATAAATACTAGATTTAGTTAAACTACAAATTATACGCCTAAACTACTCTTTATTAATAAGCACTATTCTTATAACTATAATATACTATAGACTCTATAAAAGTTACTACTAATCTTATAGTTATTTGTACGTCTATTAAGATATAAGCTAGATATATACTTATTACTTCTAGTATATAAGAGTTATAATAACAGCTCTAATAAAGAATTTTACTACTTTATTAATATTCTTTTTACATAATAAACAGCGTCTACACTTAATAAGATTATAGTAATAGTATCTTAGCGCGCTCTTAAAGGTAAGTAAACTAATATTATTACTAGTTCTTATTAATTTTATAAGCTAAACTTAACTATAATACTAGTTCTATTTCTAAATCTAAAGTAGAGTTTAACTTTAAACTTCTCTATACTATTAACCTAGAACTAAAAGATATTAAAAACTATAATAGCAGCTACGCTAACGTTTACCTACTCTTTTTAAGCTAAACTTAAAGACTTTATATCTATAAAGGTAACGCTAAGAGTAAGCCTATTAAGATATCTAATATAGAGAAGGCCTTAAGTAAATATAACAGCGTATTATAAGTAAAGACTAGCACATTTTATAATACCTACCTGCACTAAGATTCTAATATACCTAATATAAGTAGAATAAAGATTAACGTAGATTAGATAGAACTAAATGCAAGATAAAGTAGAATAATTAATATAAACACCTATCTTATTCTATTATTACAAACCTATTATATTAGCTATTTAATCTAAATTTACTAGCGTACTATATAGAGTATATGTATAACATAAAACGTAGTATAATAAGAACTAATAAGTAGAATTAACTACAACTATAACTAACTCTACTTTCTACTAAGAAACACGTATACACTATATATTTATATAAAGGTTTTCTTATAGCTATAGCTAGCACTTCTTATAAAGTATATATATACGTATATATCTTCTAAAATATTACATGCAGGTTTATATATAACTATAACTAATTTCTCTATAAGCACTTATATCTTAATATAGATTTTATAAAAATAGTTTATAGTCTAATTATATACCTATTATTATATAGCTATTTTTATGTAGGTAATAACTTCTACGTTACTACGCGTGCTGTAATAGTTAAGTAAAATTATAAATACGTAATAAGTTTAATAGAAGTAAGCTAGCATTTTATATGCTATCTACTATAACTATATCTATGTAATTTTACTATTTCTAGTAGCTATTATTATAATAGAGTAACTCTAGAAATCTTATTAGACTAGAAAGCAACTATTTACTATAAACCTATATCTCTTACTAGTGTTAGCCTTAATACTATAGTAGTTATAGTTAAATAAGCTATTAGAGTTAGTAATTAACTTCTATTCTCTAACTTTAATAAACTTAGCCTTATAGATACTATTATTAGTATAAGCTAGTGTAAGAATCTATTATAACTAGGCTTTACTATTCTATATAATATAGAGCACTATAGCTACGCTAAATAACCTCTATAATATATTAAAAGACGTATATAATATAGTAAGAATTCTACGTAGTAGATTAGTAGTGTCTATTAGCGTAAAGTTAATATTACCTAGGTTTAGATATAAGTAGATAACTAATATAAAGTATAGAAGCTTAATATTACTAGGCTATGCTGTAATAATTTTTGCAATGTTTGTTAGAGTTATACTATATTAGAGAAACTTAATATCTAGAAAAGTATAGTCTATAAAGTTATAGAGATTAATATTAGAAGAAAGACTAAAGTGCTTACTAGCTAGATAGAAACAGCCTAGCAGAATAAGGCTTATACGTTTAGCCTAGTTATATGCGTCTTACTATAACTAAGAGCGTAGCATATTTAACTAAAGCTAGAAATAGTAGCCTTAGGTAATAACTATAACTAGGTCTAACGTAATTTGCATACATTTATTAAAAGTTACTACTAGTTTAGCTATAAGGTTAACTTTAATTATAGAGATCTAATAAGCCTATTAAACTTAGCAATCTTTTATATATATACACTACTAAACTTATATTTAAAGGTTCTGTATACTAGTAAAAGTAAAGGCCTTCTACACTCTTAATTTCTTTATTTACGTATACCTCTTTCTTAAATAAAGTAAGTATAGGTGCTATTAATATTATGTATATATTAATAATTATAAAATAATATAGAAAAGTAAGAAAACAAACGTTTAAAATTAATAAATAAAAGTAATCTTACTAACTATAATAGGCGTAATATAGAGTTACGTACTATACTATTATTTAATATAACTCTATTATAAACGCGCTCTAACACTAACTATCTACTCTAGGTTTTTTAGAAACTAATTAGATAATATCTAATAACCTTTACTTTTTACTAACTTTACGTTTAGCGTAGGCTCTTATATCTTTCTAAATTCTAAGCTATAACTATATCTAGACGTCTATATAGTAAATTCTTCTTACTATTAATCTAATATCTCTTACTCTAAGTAGATATAGACTATTATAACTATAATACTTAAGATAATTCTTAGTACTAAAGTTATAATAATATCTACGTCTAGTAGCTTTATAAGTTATTTTGCTATTTTAATGTATATAAGATTACCTTTACTTATAATTAATAAGCTTAGTAATATCTTATTATTCTTACTACTACAGCTTACTATCTCTACTTACTTTTACTACGCTTTTACTATCTTTATTATTGCGTTCTTACTCTAATAGTTATATATAATTTTGTTACCTTCTATATTCTATCTACTACTAACCTTTACCTTTTGCGCTAATAATATAAATTCTATATAATTAACTATAGTAAACCTATAAGTCTAACTAAACAAAACTTTAGCTATAATATTTACTAACTATATCTAGTATTATAAAAAGCTACTAGCTCTTCTTCTAGTAACTATATATATTATTATGCATAGTATAAAAGAAAGTGTCTTTAATATTATAAAGCACCTTAAAATTATTAACATAAAAACCTTACTTCTATATATAGCTAACTAATAGCCTATACTTATTATTTATTTTAATAGTATAATGTATAGCCTTTATAAAGACGCTATTATAATAATTATTAAAAGCTTAAGCGTAGCTAACGTAATTAATAAAGCTTTTTTAAATTAAATTCTAAAGCTATTATCTACGTAACTATGTATTTCTACTATTATTATAGTAGTAAACTATACTATTACTACTATATCTACTTTATTTGCGGCTAGCGTTAGCGTAGCTAGTTACTATACCTAGCGTGTCTATTATAACTAAGCGTTGCTCTATACTTACTTTATCTAACTTCTTATTTAACTATAATAGAAGTATTATCTAATTATTAGAATATATATTAGATTTAACTAAAACCTAACTACGCTTTAGTAGTTTATTAACGCTATTACTTAGTTAAACTACGTAGTAGTAATATTTCTAATCTAGGTTAAGGTAATTGTACTATTAGGCGATATAACTACTACCTAGGCCGCCTATAGCTTACGTAGAGTTAGTATATATATAGTAGATTAAGCTTTGTAGTTACTAGAAAAGAGAAATATAGTTAAACCTTCTATGCAGAAATATATAGAAAAGTAAGAGTATATAAAGAATCTATAATAAAATTATATATCTACTAGATCTATATTTCTTAAGTTAAGATACTACTCTAATTATAAATAATAATAAAATATAAAATAGAAAGAGATTTAACACTACTATAGTAGTATAGCTATAATAGAGCTTTTAACTATAACTATAACTAGGCGTCTAATTATAAACGTATAGTGTAAATAATATATAGTACTCTATACTATAACTATACCTAGAAGTTCTATTACTAATGTACTGCGTAAATAATATATAGTACTCTGTACTATAACTATACCTAGGCGTTCTAAAAGTAAATATACTGTGTAAATAATATATATATATATATATTTAATGCCTTATATAGCAATTATAAATTAGCCTCTTTATACCTAGATTAATATTATAGATATATAATACCTATCTTAGTTAGGTAGTAGTATACGCGTAGGTATCTACTGCTATCTAGAGTATTAGTGTAAAAGCGTATTATAGATAGAAAAGATATAAATAGTAAAAAGCTTTATATTACTACTATAGTTTAAAGAGTTGCTATTATTATCTTTTACTATAATCTACTATTCTATGTAGTATAAATACTAGTATAGAGGCTCTACAAAAAGTAAAAAAGAGAACCTATTTATAATATAATTTAAACTTAGAGCTTTCTCTAAAAAAAGAGGCTAACTAGTCTACTTTAGCCTAACTAAGGCTATAACTTCTTTATAGCCTTAGTTTAGCTAGAGTCTATTTTCTACTAAACTACGCTGTTATAATAGGTCTGTTTAATATAAAAAGAAAGTAATTATTACGTATATATACGCTAAAATAATAGGTATAGATAGAGACTAGGTAATAGATTATAAGATATTAGCGTAATTACAGTAGTTAGTAGAGAGGTAACTAAACCTATAGAAGTAGGTAGGCTAGGTAAGATTATAGCGCGCGCGTGTAGTTATAATAGTAAAGAGAGTATTTAGTAAGGTTCTATAATTATAATACCTTTTACTTTTGTATATAAAAGGTAGTAGATATAAACTAACTAGAGTAGTAGCAGCTTTAAAGAAGTAAAATAAGATTACCTATTTATATTAGCTATTAGACTATAACTATAGGTAGCTTTTTTCTAGACTACTATAACCTAAGTTATATACAATTTAACTCTAGATTATAACTATACTTAGTCTTTAGTATACTTACTTCTACTTTATTCTATTTAGTCTTAGTATAAGACTTTACTCTATAGCCTATTCTACTACGCTATTTCTATAATTAGCTTTATTTAGCTATTTACTAAAAATTAGAATACGTCTAATTATAATAACGTTTATACTTTTTAAGTATTCTACTAAGTAAGACTTTCTTGCTAATACTCTATTTTGTAAACTATTCTCTTACGCTATAGTTTTTAAAGAACTAGTAACTATTACTTAGACTTTAATCTAGGTGTTAACTCTTTCTAAGAATAGCACTAGCGTTCTCTCTCTTACTTAACTCTTTATAAATTATATTATAGACTACGTTACGCAACTCTATTAGTAGAGATATAACTAAGTTTATAGCGCGCCTAATTCTTAACTTACATACTATACGTCTAAGATTATAAAACTCTTTTACTAAGGTTAACTAAGCTTTTATACGCGCCTAAATCTTATTACTACTAAATTTAGGCTCTTATAGAAGATTGCTTATAGAAGAGAATGTTACTTACTTATCTTTACTAAAGCGTTCTTTAGCTCTATATAGCTTAAGTATAGCTCTTAGGCGTAGGTCTATATTATTCTAGCTATAGTACTTTTATTAAGTATCTCTTATTATTATATTAAGAATACTATCTAAGTATACTAGGCGCTATTAGTAATAACGTTCTCTTTTAAGGCGTATCTATTTTGCTAGCTAAGTGTTATTCTAAAACGCGCTAATATTACTACGCTTATCTATACCTTTTACGCCTTTAGAAACTTTACTATTCTAGCTACTTAAACTAAGAATTTAGAGGTATTTTTCTAGTATTATATAGTTAGTTTTGTGTTTAAATTAACTATCGCTCTTAATAAGTACACTTACTACTACTAGAATAATAAAACTACTATATTCTATAGCTATTTTAGTTATAGTCTTTATTACGTTATACTTTAGCATAGTATCTACTTTTATTTAATCTTATTAACTCTACTATAAGCTACGCGTATAATGTTATATTCTTTTACGCGTTTAACTTACCTATATTTTATTATAGTACTAATATAGATTAAAGTAAGATTAAAAGCAAATAGAAACTAATATCTTATCTCTACTACACTAGTAAGATTATTATATAACTTATTTCTATTATCTTTACTAGTAATTAAGTAATAAGTAAAAGCTTTCTACTAATATTAGCTATAATACAGTATATAATTAAATTACTAAACCTTTTTAAAAGCTTTAGATTATAGCTTATAAAATAATCTATGTTATATAGTGTTTATTAGAGCTTTAGCAACAGTTATAAATTAGTTATTAGAGGTATTTAAGACTATATAGCGCTAAGCCTAATTATGCTAAGTCTAACTAAGTATTTTATAACGCTAGTAACGCTAGTAACGCTAGTAACGCTAGTAATATTAGTAAATATCTTTTTTAATTTTAAACCTAACTACCTTCTTTCTACCTACTACTACCTACTCTATATTATATACTAGCAACACCTAGTCTAACTATAACGCTCTTTTTAAACATCTACTACTACTTATTACCTAATTCTAGAATTATAAGTTATATAAATAGATTTTTAGAGTCTTTTAGCTAGTTTTAAATTTTATTTATTATTCTTATAGAACACTACTAATAGACGTGTGCGCTAATATAAGTTACGTAATTAAATTAAATTATACGCGCGCTAACTTATATATAGCTTGCGTATAATATTAGAAGTATTCTACTTATATTCTCTAGACTATAAGATTTTAGACTAGACATCTAGAATCTATTTAGTATTCTCTATTAGAGGGTTAATTATAACTATAATATACTCTCTCTTAGCCTTTATTGCATTAGTGCTATTATAACTTTCTTCTAGTGTTTACTTTCTGCACTAGATACCTAATGTTACTATTTAATACTGCTTATATTTTCTACGTTAAGACTATTAGAATAATTAATTATAACTATAACCTCTCTCTTCTACTAGCTTATATCTAGTGTCTATACAGCACTTCTCTATTAGGCTACCTATTATAACTATAACTAACTCTTTTATAACTAACTTCTATTACTATTCTTATACGCTACTATAGATAGAGAGTTACTATTCTAGTAGCTATCTTAACTACTATAGAAGCTACGTCTACTTATTAAACCTAATTCTTATACTTATAAACGCCTGCTTAAGAATAAGAATAGATACAAATCTATATTATTAACTTTATCTCTTAATACTATCTACGCTAATATTACTAAAGTACACTCTAACGCGTTTAATCTATCTATAAGTGTAATAATTTATAATAAGTAGAACTTTAGTTAATTTAATAACGTTCTCTTTATAATAATTATTAATAATAAGTATAAACAGAGTTACATACTATACGCTAGTAGTATATTAAAAACTACTACTAAATAGTCTAAAAATAAAGATGCTATAGCTAATTTTATATACTACGTTCTTAGCGTTAATAAAGTAGAGTTTTTTAAATACCTTTGTAAAGGTAATATCTATAATAGATTTAAGTTCTTTATTAGTAAACTTACTAAACTAAAGCATAATAAGTTCTAGTAGAAGAGTAAAGGTTTAGCCTAGAGCTGTAGCTATAGCTACATTAATATCTAGTAGGCTTATAATATAAGTATACCTATTATTTTATACTCTACTAATACTAAGACTAATAAGTAGATAGAACTAACATAGTACGTATATATAATAATCTAAATCTTTAGCTCTAGTATACTTAACTAATACTACTTATCTAAAGAGAATATAGCCTTTATCTTATACTATGTTATAAAGTATTTTTAATACGTACGTAAGCGCCTAGCTACGTTTAAGAAAGCTATTAAGGCTGCTATAAATCTCTCTAATATTATAGTTAACAACTTTAATAATGTTATAATACCTATAGTATATATAGCTTATCTAACGCAAGATTTTATTACTATACTTACTAAACCTAAGGTTAAGAAGTATAAAAAGAAACTAAAGAAGAGTAAGCCTATAGTACTAGAGTTATCTAAAGATAACTATAAGTCTATAGAAAAAGAGTTGCGTAAGTTTACGTTAATAAACTAATAGCGTAGAGAGAAGAACCTTAAAAGCCTTTTTTAGTAGCACTTCTACGCTATTAGTATAAGTAAACTAAAAGATTAGAATACGCGTACTAATATTAAGCATAGGTAAAAGAATATAATAAGTACTATAGATATATTTAAGGTATTACTTATAATACTTTAAAGCCTGCGTTAGAAGTAGTACGCCTCTATTAGCTTTATTATTATAGATATCTTTACTAAGATTTTAAAAGAGTTTTTCTATTATAAGAAGTACTTACTATAGATAATATAAAAGTAGTATATAGCTATTAAATATAAGATTATAAAAGTATACTAAGACAGCTTTAATATAGGCATTAGAATAGATCTTAATATTAATAACTATAGCAAACTATAATCTATAGATAGAGATATCTACGTATTACTATCTACTAAGAAATAAGACTATGTTATCTAGACTAATTCTGTTACGTACTCTAAAGCTACTTATTCTACTAATATTAACTAGGTAAAACAAATAGAAGACAGTAACTTCTCTCTAGAATATCTACTAGAAGCGTTATAAGAGTTAGGTCTACTTAAAACAACTAGAAACTGCTATATTAAGAGAATAACTATAGATCTATTTTAGTAGTAGATTATATATACTATATTTAGTACTAAGCGCTTTAGAAATAGAAGCTATACGTATTATTATAATAAGAAAGGTAATAAACTAATAAACGCGATACAGAAATTAAAGTTAAAGAAACTACTAGTACACTCTATTACTTTTGCGTTAGTAGAATTCTTAATTAGAGATAGTATAGAACTTAGTAAAACTATTAAAGTAGTAGCTATATTCTAGAAGGTTAGTATACTTTATATTAACTATGTTTTGCAGTTACAGCTAATACTCTATATACCTAGCCTATTAACTATAGTTATAATAAGTACCTCTATATCTTATTTATATATTTACTAACTTCTACTAGGTAAATCTTATATATAAGAGCTGTTGCAAGTATAATATTACTAACTCTCTAAACTCTAACTCTAATTTCTACTCTTCTAGTAATAAAGGCTGTCTCTTACTATACTTTACACTACCTAAACTTATTAGCTAGACTACTATAGAGTTTAAGGCGTACTAGCTAGATGTAAACGTTATTACTTTTGTTATAAGTCTATTAACTATTTTTATAGTAAGAGAAAAATATAGCACGTAGAAGTACTTACCTAATTTTAATAATAGTATATAAAACGCCTCTAACTCTAATTTGTAAGCTATACGCACTATCTATATCTATAGCTATAATTACTTTATTACTATATATAGCCTAAGCGCTTTTACTTAAACCTACTAGAACTTAGAGAATACGTACGTAAAAGAAGTTAGGCGCAAAATAGAGTTACTTTTTAAGAAGCACTCTAGTAATAGTAGCACTAAGTTTAAGAATAATATTTCTACCTTTAAGCTGCCTAATATAGCTTCTACGTTCTAGAAGAAGAACTACTATAGCTGCTTTACATTTGTCTTTATAGATAAATACTAAGATAGCTTAAGAAATAAAAACCTAATCTAGATTAGCCTAAAATAGTTACTACTATAATAGTATATTTTTATATTTAGATTCTTTACTCTTTATAGTATAAAAGACTTCTATTTATATATAGAACTTCTTAAGCAACTAGAGTTTAATAAATAGTTATCTAGTAGTATTCTACTTTTATAACTAAATCTTATAACTAATAGCACTAGTAATATATATATAGAAGATATTAATAAAGTAGTTAATAAGAAGGTTTTCTCTCTATAGGTAGTAGGTAAGATAGACCTATACTGTCTCTAAGATAATAATCTAAAGTACGTACTACTAGCCTCTAGAGTTTAGATTATAACTATAGCTCTTCTTTTATACCTAACTAATAGTAGAACGCTAACTAGCATAGTTCTTTTATGTAACTATACTTAGCTTTATTTAAAAAGTATATTCTTTATAAAGATAATAATAATAAGTAGTAGAAAGATAATAACGCTTATATACATAAAGGCTTTATAGTATAACTAACCTTAGCCTATTTTATAATCTAGCATAGGTTCTAGATATCTATCTCTTTTAATAACACTAAGAATTATATTAGAGCTAGTCTTCTACCTACTGTCTACTACATAGTTAAGTAACTCTTCTACTTATCTACCTAACGCTATTTTAATAATACGTCTACGCACTAGAAGAAGTAGCTTATAACTATATATAAGACCTACCTATAGGCTAAGCCTATACTATCTAAGAATTTATAAGCTATCTACGCGCTTAAACTTATTAAGTTTTTCTCTTTATATAGTGTTTTCTACTAAACCTACGTAAATATACTATAGCGTAGTAATAATAAGAAAAAGATTAAACGTAATCTTAGTGTTAATCTATAGTATTATAACGTAGATATATACTTATAGTTCTTTAATAAATCTAATATTAGAGTTTAATACTATAACCTTAGTAAGAACTCTTATCTAAAAGAACTAACGTAGATTTAATAGCTTTTTTAATATTACTATAATAGAAGCGTAAATAAAATTATAGATAAGAACTAAAATACTACTAATATATGTAAGATTCTAAAGAAGTTTACTAAGTTCTTACTAAAAATAAATACACTACTATTAATTATACGTAAGCGCGTGCATCTTCGCGTAGAGAAACTAATTATCTAGTGTCTTACGCTTTATATCTAAGATCTAGTTATTAAGATTATAAGCTACTTTAGTATATATCTTTTAATAGTATATATCTCTGCGTTGTAGAAGAAGCGTAATAAAATCTAGACTAAGTAGAATAACTACTATAATAAGACAAAGATACTTATTACGTCTACCTATATCTTTAGAGTAGAGTTTAATTTATAGTTATTTAGTAAAGCTACTATCTTAGTTAACTCTACCTAAGATAAGAATAAAGAGTAATAGATTATTAAACGCTAATACTACACTAGCTAGATTCTTACTATCTATTTCTACTACCTTACTATAATAGAAGTATTTAGCCTCTACTATGTATAGTACGTACTCTACCTCTATTAGGTATAAGCTTGTAGTTATAACTAGCCTCTTCTATCTATCTACCTATTATACTCTTAAACTAATATTATCTTTAGTATAAACTTAATAAATTTACTTAGAATAGATGTAGCCTTCTTTAACTTTACTACTATATCTACTGTAATAGTTAATAATAACTCTAAGCCTTTTACTAAAAATAAACCTCTAGGTAATAAAGTTTCTAATAACTTTACCTTCTCTATCTATCTTACTATATAACACTATAATCTAACTATAGAACTATATCTTATTAACATTCTTACTAGTTTCTTCTACTTAATATCTAAAGATAGAGAAAGTATAATAGAATCTAATATAGACGAGTGCATCTACTATACACTAGGCGTTTATATTCTATCTAACCTTAGCTAGAAGTTATTAAAGTAGAGTTATATAGCTAAGACTAATAATAAGTAGCTACCTAACTTTATTCTATTTATAAAAGCGCTAAAGACCTTTATAACTTTTAATAATACGTATATTAATAACTTTTTCTATAATCTTAATAAAAGAGATCTTAATATCTTTATAGAAGCTAAGTAACTAGAGTTAGACTTCTATAAAGCTAATTGTATAAAGGTTAGAGATAAGGTTCTTACTATTAACTCTAATAAAGAGACGTAGCCTAATTCTAAGCTAGATCTACTAAAGAATTTATCTAAGAATAATAGTATTAATAATATTAAGTCTATTAAAGATAGTCTAGTTCTCTTAACTAAGATAATAGAACTACTACTACTAGATAATAAAGCCTTTAATAGTAAAATTAATAGTTCTCTACTACTAATAGGTTTAGGCGCTTTACTTTTTGCTATCTCTAAAAGAGCTATAAAAAACTTTACATTTAATATATCTATCTATAGTAACTATCTAAACTTACGTTATAGTACTCTCTATTTATTAGGTTGTTAGACTAGTAGAACTTCTACTTTATGTTCTAGTTCTATTACATCTATAATAGTGTAACTATAGTTTACGTCTCTTTCTACGTCTAGTTAGAGTTTAACTTTATTTTTAATAGAGAGTAAGTAAGATAATAATATAGTTAAGCTACCTCTAAAACCTGCTACTACTAATAATAAGAAGAAGACTAGTAATATAGCTATTACTAACCTAAAATCTACTACTACTAATAATAAGAAGAAGACTAGTAATATAGCTAACGCTAACTTAAAACCTGCTACAGCTAATAATAAGAAGAAGACTAGTACTATAGCTAACGCTAACCTAAAATCTACTATTACTAATAATAATAAGAAGACTTCTAATATAGCTACTATTAGTGTAAACTCTATTTATATAGATAGCTCTAGGCTTATTGCTTTACTAACCTGCGTTTAGCCTACCTTCTTAAACATCTTATAAGGCTAAAAACTTAAAGAGGCTATAATAGAAGAGTTCTTAAAGACATCTAACTATTTCTGTACTAAGACTAAAGCTAAATAGTGTAGTAATTCTCTCTTAGTTAGACTCTACAACTATTTTAAAGCAAAGCATTCTAGGCTTACTAGTAAACCTAAACCTACAAACCTCTTTTACTAGAAATAAGCTTATTCTAACTAAACTATTATAAATATAGATACCTACTTATAACTATAACACACTCTCTCTTAACTAAAACTATACTTTAACTACTATATACTTTATTAACTAGACTTTAGGCTATAGTTATAGTCTATACTCTATACTACTATCTATCTTTCTAAAAGCTTTTCTTTTATTAAACTATATATAATTATATATAGAGTTCTATTCTCTTTATATATTATCTATAGCAAAGCTAATCTCTTTAGCTTTATATATTTCTGCTACTCTTTTTTTACTTTAATACTTTTCTTTAGCTCTATAAAGTCTTCTATTATATTTTTATTTTCTTTTATTATTAGCTGCTAGTAGCTTCTATTAGCATATATACTATTTAGTAAGTACACTAAAGTACTAGGTTTAATATTAGAGCTATTGCGCGCTACTTATTATAATTTAATAAACTCTTATTACTTTTATAGCTTAGAATCTATTAGTGTTACATCTACTATAGTGTAATATAATATAAAGCCTAAATTAAAGTAATACGCTATACTATTCTATTTATATTATAATAAATTATATACTATAAACTATATAGACTAGCGTAGTATTATACTACTAAACTATATTAGATCTACTTATAAATATTACTTTTCTTGCGCGTTCTACTTCTACTATAATATAAGTTTAATAGTATATTATTGTAACTAAATATATATTTTACCTAAATTACTCTTATAGTTAAATAATAAGTTTTATATAGTTTAACTACGCTATATAATAAGCGTATGCTAGTAGTAATCTATATCTTTGCTATATTATTAGTTTATTAGCGTTAGCCTCTAAAAGTTAGTCTATATATAGAAGTAATACACTATATTATAACTATAAGGCTATTATAGTATATATGCGCAGTGTCTACTACTTAGTATAAGATTATTATAGGTTACTTACCTCTTTATGTAGATAAAGCTAGCTACGTAGCTACATAATAAAGATAGAAAAAAGAATTAAACTACTACGCTAGTTGTAGAAAGCTACCTTACTATAACTATACGTTTCTTAATAGTAACGTATAGAATAGAGTATACGCGCGTATTATTATAGTTTATAAAGCATACTCTATAGAACGCGCTACTTATTTCTAACGTATATAGATAGCGTATAAGCTAGTTCTATAATCTAATAACTAAACTCTAACTCTATAGACGCGTATATAGATCTAGTTCTCTTATCTCTTTCTATACTATTAACTCTAGATAGCTTTAGCACTAGACGTTATAGTATAATTAAACTTAATGCTAGCTACTATGTACCTCTTCTCTACTACAAAACCTAATAAGTAAATCTAACGCCTTAAACCTAACTTAATAACTATACTACACTAATATATAATAGTAATACCTATAATATAAGTAGAATACGCAAGAAAATAGAGTAGATACTACTATACTCTACTATAAACGTATACTATAGTATATAGACTTCTTTATATAGTATATTATTGCGTAAATAACGTTTCTTAGAGTACCTAGTTATAGTTATAACTACTCTCTCTTTAGTTATTTCTATTCTTTATTATACCTATGCCTACTCTTCTCTAGCTATCTTTTTTATTTATATTCTTCTTCTACTACTTTATATATTACTACTATACGCGTTTACCTAGAGTTACTTTTACTAATATATTCTAGACTTAATTTCTTTTATTTCTTTCTAGCTACACTTTACGCTATTATATTCTAACGTTATGTCTCTTAAATAAGACTATCTTAATCTACTACTAGACTATTCTTAATTACCTACTATATTGCCTTTTAGTTTTTCTAGTGTATTACTAGATTCTAGAAGCCTGCCTTAGCTATTTCTATCTCTAGAACTGTTTACCTATACTATACCTTTATTGCTCTACGCACTAGTTAATATATTCTCTCTATTATACTCTACGTCTTATTATATACCTATAGCTAAGATATTATCTTTAGCGTTAGTTATCTAATTACTAACTTCTTTACACTTTAACTAGAGCACTTTACCTACTATTAGTAATAATATATACTTTATTACTACCTATACTATTACAAACGTATTATTCTATTAGTGTACTTATAAATATATTTTTTAGACTAGAGGTAAAACACTCTTTTATATTGCAAAGAACCTTATAGCTTTGCTTTCTCTCTTTAATTAAGTAGACCTAACTTTATATTAGCTACTATTACTACTATAGATTATAAAATAGTTTCTAGTAACTACTCTATTTTATTAGTAGGCTTTACTACTTAGTAGAATTAGGCTTATAAGCTTCTATAAGTTTATAAAGTCTTTTCTAATACTAAATTTTTAGAAGATAGAAGAATAGTTCTAAATGCTTAAACTCTTAGTAATAGATAAATATATTTACACTTAGAATATAGATAGCTACGTCTTTTAACTAAGTAGTCTAGCAGTGTTTAAGTAAGATATTAATTTTAGTTTTCTGCTACTATTTACTTATAGAGTTTAATATTAACTTTATATTAATACTAACTTTAGTGTTACTAAGATAAAAAGTATATTAGTGTGTTTAGTAGCACGTAACGCATGTTATTATTTTTTTCTAAGTATACTCTTATTATACACTAATCTCTAAGGCAATAATATTAAATTAGAAACTTAACACCTTAACAACTATGTTCTTAGTATTTAGATAGACTATATTATACTTTAGGCTTTTAATTCTATTATATAGTTATAGAATTAAGCTATGTATTCTTATAAGTTTAAGAATATATAATATAAAAGTAATATCTAATAAGAGAAGAGTAGCTATGCAAAAGAGAGTTATATAGACTACTAACTAACTATTAAGGTAAGCATACTAGTACTCTTATAGAGCAAGATTATTAAACTATCTTATATAGTAATAGAAACTTACTTACCTAATAATGCCTTTTATAACCTCTAATTACTAGTTTAACTATATAATACTAAGTATAGGTTACTAGAACAGTATTCTAATTTTAAGAGTATACATTTCTTACTTCTTTCTAAAGTGCGTAAAGACTAGAATAACTAGTATATAGAAGAAGATAAATTCTAGCTTAATATAGATATAAATTACGTATTACGTTATATTAGTATAATAGCTCTATATAAGAAGGCCTATAATAAATTTCTTAGGTAGAGATTTAAATTACTCTCTTCTAGTAGCTACGTTAAAACTACTAAGTATACTTAGGCTAGAATAGAAGCTAGTACTATTATAGTTAAACTATCTTTAATAAATAAACTATGTTTATTTATTATATTTGTAAAATAATATAACTTTATTAAAGAATAATTCTATACATACGTCTAGCGTTACTTACTCTTTCTTAATCTATACTTTAAGTTACTTAGTTATAGAAAGCTTTTATTTAAGTAACTTTTAGTTAGAAAGAAAGAAGAGAGCTTATTATAAAAGTTTAACTATAATAACTTTATAAGTTAATAGAAGGCTAATAAAAGAAGTGTATATAATATACTCTATAATAAACCTAAAGATCTAATATAAGAAGCTAATACTATGTTTCTAGCACGTTAAGAGTTTTATATAACACTAAAACTTATATATCTATTATCTCTAGATCTATTTAGTTATTAAAGTCTAGAGAGTAACTAAGGCAACTCTTCTTATTTTACTTTCTAGATACTTTCTACTATAGACGTAAACCTATTTTAAATTATAAAGTATAACTAATAGATTACCTATATAAAGTAAGCTATTATAGTAACTATATTCTAAAGAGACATATAGAGTTACCTGCTAGTTGCCTAATAGAAACTTAACGTAGTTATAACTACTACGCTTACCTAGACGTTATAACTATTTCTAGAAGAGTTAAATCTAGAGCCTTTACTATTCTTATAGTTAGAGAAATATTAGAGTAGAGAGCGCGCGTTCTATAATAACTATACTAGTTTAACTAAATAACGTTTAAGATCTTAGTAGAAGTAATATAGCCTTAATTATAAAAAGACTATTAAGAAATATAGTATAATATAAATACTCTATTACCTATATAAATAGATATATGCTATTTCTTAGTTTAAGATTTATAAGTTTTTCTACTTAGATATCTACTTTAACTGTCTTTAAGTAAGTATACGCTAGGTAGACGTAATAGACTATACTACTTAAAAGAGATAATTCCGCAAATATATATATAATCTTACCTCTACTATAGTACGTACTACGTTATTTTCTTATTAGTAGCACGTTATCTAGGCTAAAGTTAATATAACTAATTTTATATATAACTTATACTCTATTTTTACTATAGCGTATCTATATATATAGATAATTTTTAGTACTTTAGCGTAACTTATTATATAAGAGTATAACTTATATATATAGAGTTAAGTTTAGAAACACTAGTAGCAAGACTAAGGTCTTTTAAAGTAGTAGATATTAGCGCTAATACTTAATTTTATTAAAGCTCTCTAACTATTAGATAGAGCGTAATAGAGAATAGAACTGCTTTGTTATAATTAAGTGCAATAATATCTATAATATACTAGTATATCTAAGCTATTAGACGCGTAGAGCTATACTACTATAAAAAAGTTAAATATAACTACATTTCTATTATAGTAGAATAACACTTAGTATAAACGTATACGCCTCTTATTTAATCTATTAGATAATAGTCTATTATAGCTAAAAAAGACTTTTTTTATTTAGAAAGTATATAAAATAGAAACTTTAATTACTCTAACGTTTCTATTATAGCATAGAGTATAGGCGTATTATAAGTTTTAGGCTACTCTTCTATATACTGCCCTCTTTAGTGTCTATGCTATACTACACTATATAAGAGAAGCGCTTATGTAACTTACGTAAGTAATATTAGTAAATTTCTAAAAAACCTAGAATTAGTAGGCTAGCCTTACTAATACGTAGAAGATTAAATAGATATTTCTCTATATCTGCACTAGCAACGCTTATATATAGAAATATTTTATAGATAATAAAGATAATATAATAATGTTAAGTAAAGAGTTTTACTTTATTATATATAGGTAGCGTATTTACGTTATGTTAGATATAGAACTACTAGATTTCTTAGAGGCGCTTATGCGTAACTCTATAGAGGTAAAATACAAATTAGTAACTAAATACGCTATCTATATAGAGATAACTATTAAAAATTTTAATAGGTGTGCTATAATAGAATAACTAGTAGATAAATAGAAAGATAAAGATAATAAACTATAGCTACTATAACTAGATAATAGCTCTATTATTAGTAATATAGAAGAAGAAGTAGAATTTATAAATAAGTCTAAATAAATATAGAACGTAACTAAAACCTATATAGAGTGTTACTTAGAGTTATAATCTAAGCCTTTATTAAAGTTACTCTATACGTCTTACTAACTAATGTTATCTTTATTTCTACGCCTTATTACTATTAGTAGATTAAGTTAGTTATACTGCTAAACCTATTTAACCTATAGTCTCTTCTAGATGTATTTTTATTACTCTAACTTTAGTTTTAGGTACTATATATACTATATACTTACGCTAGAGTATAGGCTATATAGAGTCTACCTATTATTATTATACTCTTTTATCTATATTATGTATTATAAGATATACTCTAGGTCTATAGTCTAGTTATAGCGTGTAGGTTCTCTATTAACTATTTACCTACTTATAGTCTTAGTAACGTCTAGTGTTATTAGTGTACTAGTAAACTTTATATAACATAATAAGCTGCTTAGGCAGCTTCTTACTACTACGTCTTTATTACTATAGAATATAGTAAGCGTATCTAAAGCTAATAGCTCTACTCTATATTATTAGCGTATTCTATAATTAAATTAATCTTTCTTTAACTAGTAGCTAACTACTAAGCGTATTAAGTTTAGTAATAGCTTTAACAAGAATAATATACTTTATATAACTACACTAGGTACCTATATAGCTAAATCTACCTCTATATTACTTTAATCTAAATAAGCACTAGAAATAGTAGCGCTATTAGTATATAATTATACTAAATAGCGTGTAGTAAACGCTAATAAGTTATCTTTAGTAAAAGTAAGCACTAAAGCACTTTATATTTATACTTATTAATCTACGTAATAGTATTTTAATCTACTTTGCAAAGCTCTCTAATATAGTTCTAGTCTAGAACTAGATAAAATACCTACTACTTATAATACTAATAAGAACTCTAATAGTACTATTTATAATAATAACATATTCTAACATAATAACTCTAACTATAATATATCTAATACTAGTTAGAGTAATAGCTAGCGTAACTATAGGCATAGTAATAATTAGGCTTGTGCAGCTATTACTTCTCTTAGACTTCTCTACTAACGTAAACCTTTTACTAAGACTAAACTATATATTACTCTACTTAGTTCTAAATTATACTTTTCTTCTAATATAAGGTAATACTAAGAGGTAATAGATATTATAATCTTATATAGTAATCTAGAGCGCAGTTACTTATTCTAGAATCTAGAAGAGAAAGAAGAGCTTATTTAACTAGTTATAATGTATAGCACTAGCTAGTAAAAGAAGCTACTATATCTAGACGCTAGTATATATAGCTAGAAACTTCTATAGCGTTAAACTTATATAAACCTTAAAGATAAGGCACGTAACCTTACTATTAAGATAATTAGATATACTTATTTAAACTAAAAGTTATATAGCTACTTATATATATAGATTAAACTATTATTTAATATATCTATAGTTCTATTATATTATTAAGAAGACGTCTATTCTAGAAGAAAAACTAAAAGTAGAAGGTTACTATTAGTAAGAGTAGTAATATAATAATAGTTTAGTAGAAGAATAAAAAAAATGCAACTATTCTAACATTATTTAGATACCTCTACTTTATATAACTAATAATAGCTACTATAAGTACTTTTACTATTTAGGTTAGAGTTATAGCTATATTTACTATGCTACTAACTATAAAAGTAGACTAGAGAGTTTAACCCTTCTATTACTTATACGTTCTATAGTTCTACTAAAATAAACTAACCTAAGCACTATAAGTGTTAGACTACTTACTACTAACTTTTAAAATAAGTAACGTAGTAATAGATGTACTGCTGTTTTTTAAACTACTACGTATATAAAAAAGCGTTCTTAATCTAATACCTTATATATATAAGTATATTATAGTTATATACATTTTAAATTTAGTAAGTGCGTTAGCTATATAGTCTATAGTGTATAAGAGAGAGGTGTTTATAGCTGCACTAACCCTCTCTAGTATAAAATAACTTCTTAATACGCTTATAGTCTTCTTCTTTATATCTTTATAATTTTCTTTAAAATCTCTAAGATACCTACTAATAGCGCGCGCCTTTAAAACTAACTAACTACTACTTATATAAAGAACTATTATTATTACTTTACTCTTATGTATAGTTACAAAACGTACTAATTAAGTATATATATAGTTATATATTTCTATATTTTAATCTTATATAATACTATTAGCATAATATAGCTGCTATAGGCTAGTTCTTTAGAGTTATAACTAACCTACCTATTCTATTATTAAAGTAACAGTAGCACTAATATATACTAAGCTTAATTATCTTTGTAGAAAAACGTTTATCTTTACTACTATACTATATCTTAGCTATATTAACTTGTTTTAGAAACTGTCTATATTATATAGTAATATAAGAAGATAAGAGTATAAAAGAGAAAAGAAAATATTTTATTAATATTAATAAGCGCGTAGCCTTAGCCTAACTTATAGATTAGAACGTATTATCTTTTAGATTTATAGAGCTAGGCTTTATAAGAGAGTAAGAAGAATAAAGATAAGAATAAGATTATATAGCTATTAGAAGAACCTCTACGCGTTTTTTATTCTTATCTTCTAAAAAGAATATAAAAAGGTTTTATATAGTATATCTAGTAGAACTAGAAGTCTAAAGGTAATAGCTCTATAGGCTCTAGCAAAAAACAAACTAAATTAAAAAAACTAGAAAGTAAAACATAATTAAGTTATGTATTAAAAGACGTAGATGCGCTAAAGCACTATTATTATTATAACTAAGAGCAACTCTAGTAAAGTAAAAGCTTACTAGTATAAATTTACCTCTAGCGCTCTACCTAGTTTCTATATCTCTTTTCTTTATTTCTTTAAAAAGATTAGTAAAAAGTAAAATATATTAGGTAGATAGTACTAGAATTATATCTATAACTAGTGTATAGCCTAGCATAGCTAGAAGTATCTAGATAATAAGAGTATAATTAAGCAGAACTAGCTGTCTTAATTATCTCTTTGTTATTATTAATGCTAATACTCTTCTATTAAAATAGATATCTTTTTAACATATAACTAGTAAGCGTAATAGAGAAAATAAATACTGTAGTAACTATAGAATATACTACTTCTAGCAGCTAAAATAATAATATACGTACTTATATAATATCTGCGCTATTATATCTATAACTAGTATACTTATTATATATATACTATAGTATTATATTATCTTTAGAGTAATCTATATAACTTCTCTTTATAAGTTTTAAGTCTAGCGCGTACTATAGGTAGTAAAGAAGACAGAATATAGAAGATAAAGAACTAGATTATATAGCTAGTAGCCTCTAGCGCTGCCTCTTTTCTATAAGTTTTAAGATGTTACTTTTTAGTAGAATAAAGCTATAAGACTTTCTTATTTTAATGTATACTAGACCTAGATAACGCTTACACTTTCTCTAGTATGCTCTTTTATATAGTGCGCTCTATTATATTAACCTGTGTCTTTTCTTACTATTTCTCTTTATACCTCTTTTTTCTAAGAATTAAATTATTATTACTTTTGCCTATAGTATAGCTTTTCTAAAATTCTAATCTTAGCTATATAATAGTTTTTCTAAATATAGTATCTACGTCTTCTATAGGTTAGCTATTCTTTCTTCTCTCTTTATAAATAAGATACTTAAATATAACCTATTCTAAAATTATAGCTAGAAAAAAATAATATATCTAGTAGACGTTATTATTAATATTAGTATAACTAGCGTATAATTTAAAACATAGTTTAAGAAGCTACGTTTCTCTTACGCTCTCTAGACTTATAAAGTTATTATAGTAATCTTTCTAGGTTAGACTTACGTAGTCTTTACTACTTATCTCTTAGAAAGTGTTATATTTTAGACCTGCGTAGTTAGGCTTTATAAGAGAGTAAGAAGAATAAAGATAAGAATAAGACTATATAGCTATTAGAAGGCTAGCGTTCTTTTGCACTTATACCTCTTTACACATATTATTTTATTTAACTAGAGAAATACGTTATAATAGCCTTCTAGAAATTAGCACGTAATGCGTAGTTTTTTTATAATAGAAACTTAATAAGTTTTAGATCTACGCTAAGAGTATATATTTTAAGGGTTGTTATTATTTTTATAGCTCTAAGTTTTAGACCTACTACGCGTAGCTAGCTTTTATAAAAGAGCAAGAATTATAGAAATAAGAATAAGTTTATATAGCTATTAGAAAGCTAGTGTTCTTCTATACTTATAGCCTTTTACGCAAATTATTTTATTTATATTTTAATCTAACTTATTATTTTTATTGCTTTGTATTTTAGAATCTACTACGCGTAGCTAGCTTTTATAAGAGAGTAATAATAGTAAAAATAAAAATAAGATTATGTAGCTACTAGAAAGCTAGTGTTCTTCTACACTTATAACTTTTTGTACAAATTATATAGTCTAAACCTATAAATATATTATAGTAGCCTTTTAGAAACTAGTATGCGTAGTGTAGTTTAATAAGAAGATAAAATATATCTATCTTAGGCTTAAGCATTAAAAGAGGCTAGAAAGCGTTACTATAACGTACATATACGTATAATCTTAGAATCTTTTTAAACAAACTTATTAAATTGTAAGATAGTAGTTTTTAGACTAGCGCATACTATATAGGTTAAGAAAGTAAGAACTATATAGTTAAAAGACTAAATTTTATAGCTACTAGAACGTTAGCGCTATAACATATATAGGTTTAGATAGTTCTATAGTTTTAGTGTTAATATTTTAGTATTTACTATAGCACGTAGATAGACTATGCATTCTACTACTTAAATATGTATTCTAGTACTTTACTTTCTTTATTTCTCTACTAATATCTACTATAGATTTTTCTAAAATTATATATAGTTTCTTATATAAGAGTAGTCTTTCTAAAGTAATACGTTAAGTTATTAATATTATAATATTAATTTAACTAAACCTTTATTTAAAACTATAGTATAGCTTTCTTAGGTTATAGCTATAAAGATTATAATTTAAAGAAACATGTTATAGTATACTAACCTATCTAATATCTATAATCTATACCTAGTATAATATAAATACTATAGGCCTAGTCTTTAGAGTTATAGCTAATCTACCTATTTTACTATAAAATAGATAAGTAGCCTTAACTTATGTGTGCGCTATATATACTAATAGACTATATAATAAATATATTACGTTGCAAGAAACGTTTGTTTATATAGTAACTTTTAGATATATTATTTCTAAAATTACTATACTCTCTAACTATATCTTTTAAAGCAATTAGTAGGCTGTAGTTATATCTTTCTATAGCTTGTCTTCTCTAACACCTTTTATAAACACTTTATATATACTATTTAGCTAGTTCTAAGACATAATAATAGTATATATATAATAGTGTAACTCTTCTTTTAGTAGAAGTGTAAGTTTGTACTACTAAATAACATAGTAGAGAGATAAAAAAATTTTAGAATATGCGCATTTTATTAAATATAATAAGAATATAAGTATGTAAAAAGTAAATAAATAGCTTTTATAGTTATTAAGAAGTAAACGTTAGTATAGATATATAAAAATATACGTAAGTATATTTAGATAGTTCTATTAGTATTAGTATAAGTTTTTATTTCTAAAGTAGCACTATATATAAAACTATAGAATTTTAAGAAAGCTAGTGCTACTATATATATATATTATAGTAGTAGTAATCTTTAAGTCTAGCTATATTAGAGTCTAATCTAGCATCTTTTAGAAATAGCGTATATTACGTAATGTAAGTAAGAGAAATAAATAGTTAAGCTAAAAGATAGGCATATATAGCTTTTAGAAAGCTAGCGCTACTATACGCATAGAACTAGAATTATATAAGTCTAACGCAAAGCTATTAAGGTAGTAACTTTCTATTTTTAGAATTAAGAGATATAAAGTATGCTATAAAAGTAGCATATATACTAACTACTATTTAATGTAACTATTAACTTAGTAGTCTATAAGCAAAGCTATATAATATAACTATAGCTACTCTATAGTTATCTTTAGAGAGATCTTTAGAGCTATAATAAACGCCTCTACTATATTATTCTACTAAGAGATAGAACTTTCTTACGCGTAGGTAATATATAAAGATTATTCTAATAATATCTTTTAACGCTATTTAGACTGTATAACATAATATAGCCTAAAGATAACTAGTTTTTAAAATAGTATATATTGCATAGTGTAATATAAAGATAAGAACGTAGATAGCGTAGAAGAAGCCTTTATACCTAATAGCGCGCTACTATATACGTATATAATATTATTTATGTATTATTTAATATAGTTTTCTATATAGATATAACTTTCTTTTAGAAATAAGATGTATTATAAAACGTAGACATAAAGTAGAAAGAGTACTACTAACGTACTAGATGTTATACTTATACAAAAGCTAGCGCTACTACGTACATATATCTTTTACCTAGAAGAATTTAGTCTAAACTTATTAAAGAGTAGAGAATACGTTTTAGAACTACTATACGTTATATAGTTTAAAAGAAATAAAAAAATAATGCTAGTAGAGAATAAGGTTATATATATATTATAACGTAGGTAGTATAGCTTATATATATTATCTAGGTTATAAGCTTTTAAAGTAAGGTTATAGTTAAGAAAACTTTAAACTTTAGTACGTAGTATATATTAGATAAATATAGAAGAAGACAGAAATAGTACTATAATATAGTAAGGTTATATAGTAACTAGAAGTTAACGCTACTATGTATACGCATATATATTTAAGTTTATAAGCTTTTTATATAACTCTATTAAGCTTATTAATAGCATATATATAAACTTTAGTTCTTATACTTTACTTCTTCTATTTTTCTACTAATATTTATAGTAGGCTTTTCTAAAAGTATTTCTCTTTAATATTATATTTGCGTTCTTTTTAAAAAAGCGTATCTACTACTTTATAATAGAAGTAGTCTAAATATATTCTAAAAATTCTTTATATACTTCTACCTTCTACCTCTTTCTACTCTTCTTATACTATAATATCTACTTAGCTTTTAGTATTAGCTAGTACTAAATATAGACTACGTATACTCTATATATTAACTTTTGTAAAGAATCTTAATAAGGTTTTCTAAAGAAGTAGTAAAGAATATTATATATTTACGTAGCGTTACCTAAACGTTATATATTTCTATTATTTCTTCTTATAGCGTTTCTTAATATACTACAACTCTTATAATACTCTAAAAGTAAATATTTATTAGCACATGTCTACTCTAAAAGTAGATATTTATTACTATATGCTTACTCTAAAAGCTAATATTCTCTATTATATAACTACTATTACTTAACTAATGTCTTATATCTAAACGTCTTCTATTTAATATAGATAAATGCTTATATTACTTACGCTAGAAGAGTTACTAGATTATAGAATATAAAGGTTATTAGACTGTCTAAGAAGCATGTTAAAGACTTAGAAGTGCGTAGTAAAAGAGGTAGAAGGTGTAGTGTATATAATATAGTAAGAGTAGATAGTATATAGAGATATAATATAGTTTGTTTATAGGCGTGTAATATAAGTAGGCCTAATTAAAAGTAACTTAAAGTCTAAGAATAAGTTAAATAAGTAGTAGTAAATATAGGTAGTAAGAACTTATAATAAGCTTATAGTATAGGTACATATATAGCTAATAGTAAGATATATAGTATAGTATATTAGTTAAGAGTTATATCTATAGAGGTACTTATATATATAGTAGAGTTATTACGTAAGAGAGTAGAGGTTATAGCACTATAACGTTATTAGTAATAGCGTTTCTAGAAAGATAGAGAAATGCGTAACTATATTTATTATATTAGTATATATACGTAATATATAAAGATACGTGTAAGAGTAACTATAGTGCGCGTAGGTAGAATAGGTAGTGTATTATATTATAGGCAAGATAGAAAGCTATATACAGCCTACGTGTAATATTTACGTATAATAATAGATAGACGTATATAGGTAGACTATTCTAACGCTAACTAGTAGACCTAATTTAATAGCTAGTATAGCGTAGTAGTAGAGCGCGTATATATAATTGCGTATGTATAATTGCGCGTATATAATTGCGCGTATAAGAGAGGTATACTAAAACTATAAAAGACCTCTCTATAGGCTACCTAAGATAACGTAGCTATAATCTTTACGCTATTTAAGATAATATTATAGCGTGTATTATAACTCTAAGCAGTTTTTCTTTCTTTCTCTATTCTTACGTCTTTATATGCATAGGCGTATAACGCTAGAATGTCTACCTATTATTCTTAGAGTATTACTAAATTTAGCTTATATTATTATTTCTATTTAGTAAATTAGCCTATTTGTTAGCCTACAACTCTATCTAATTTCTATACTATTTTATACTCTTTCTCTTTAGTCGCTAAGATTACCTAAGTGCATAGTATAAGAAACGTTAGGGTTAGGGTTAGGGTTAGGGTTAGGGTTTAGGGTTAGGGTTAGGGTTAGGGTTAGGGTTAGGGTTAGGG